>NW_024607865.1:0-10000 GCF_018296145.1 Oncorhynchus tshawytscha | reverse complement strand
CAGGCAGGCTCAGGGGCAGGCAGAGTGGTCAGGCAGGCCCAGGGGCAGGCAGAGTTGTCAGGCAGGCCCCAGGGGCAGGCAGAGTGGTCAGGCAGGCATGCTTAGAGTCAGGACAGGCAAAGGTCAAAACCAGGAGGGCGAGAAAAAAGAGAAACTGGGGAAAAGCATGAGATGAGAGATAAAAGCTGGTAGGCTTGAACAAACACGACAAACTGGCACAGACAGACAGAATACACAGGTATAAATACACATGGGGAAGATGGATGACACCTGGAGGAGGGTGGAGACAAGCACAGGTGAAACAGATCAGGGGTGACACAATGTGCCAAACAAAGTCGGCCTAACCCAAACAATCTGTTATCCCTCGAACCACTAAGATCCCAGTACAGAATCCTAACCCAAACAATCTGTCATCCCTCGGACCAATAAGATCCCAGTACAGAATCCTAACCCAAACAATCTGTCATCCCTCGGCACAATAAGATCCCAGTAAAGAATCCTAACCCAAACAATCTGTTATCCCTCGGACCAATAAGATCCCAGTACAGAATCCTAACCCAAACTGTTATCCCTCGGACCACTAAGATCCCAGTAAAGAATCCTAACCCAAACAATCTGTCATCCCTCGGACCAATAAGATCCCAGTACAGAATCCTAACCCAAACAATGTGTCATCCCTCGAACCAATAAGATCCCAGTAAAGAATCCTAACCCAAACAATCTGTCATCCCTCGGACCAATAAGATCCCAGTAAGAATCCTAACCCAAACATTCTGTCATCCTCTGCACAATAAGATCCCAGTACAGAATCCTAACCCAAACAATCTGTCATCCCTCGGACCAATAAGATCCCAGTACAGAATCCTAACCCAAACAATCTGTTATCCCTCGACCAATAAGATCCCAGTACAGAATCCTAACCCAAACAATCTGTCATCCCTCGGACCAATAAGATCCCAGTACAGAATCCTAACCCAAACAATCTGTCATCCCTGACCAATAAGATCCCAGTACAGAATCCTAACCCAAACATTCTGTCATCCCTCGGACCAATAAGATCCCAGTACAGAATCCTAACCCAAACATTCTGTCATCCCTCGGACCAATAAGATCCCAGTACAGAATCCTAACCCAAACAATCTGTTATCCCTCGGACCAATAAGATCCCAGTACAGAATCCTAACCCAAACATTCTGTCATCCCTCGGACCAATAAGATCCCAGTACAGAATCCTAACCCAAACATTCTGTCATCCCTCGGACCAATAAGATCCCAGTACAGAATCCTAACCCAAACATTCTGTCATCCCTCTGACCAATAAGATCCCAGTAAAGAATCCTAACCCAAACAATCTGTTATCCCTCTGACCAATAAGATCCCAGTAAAGAATCCTAACCCAAACAATCTGTTATCCCTCTGACCAATAAGATCCCAGTACAGAATCCTAACCCAAACATTCTGTCATCCCTCTGACCAATAAGATCCCAGTAAAGAATCCTAACCCAAACAATCTGTCATCCCTCTGACCAATAAGATCCCAGTACAGAATCCTAACCCAAACAATCTGTCATCCCTCTGACCAATAAGATCCCAGTACAGAATCCTAACCCAAACAATCTGTCATCCCTCTGACCAATAAGATCCCAGTAGAATCCTAACCCAAACAATCTGTTATCCCTCTGACCAATAAGATCCCAGTACAGAATCCTAACCCAAACATTCTGTTATCCCTCGGACAATAAGATCCCAGTACAGAATCCTAACCCAAACAATCTGTCATCCCTCTGACCAATAAGATCCCAGTACAGAATCCTAACCCAAACAATCTGTCATCCCTCGGACCAATAAGATCCCAGTACAGAATCCTAACCCAAACAATCTGTCATCCCTCTGACCAATAAGATCCCAGTACAGAATCCTAACCCAAACAATCTGTCATCCCTCGGACCAATAAGATCCCAGTACAGAATCCTAACCCAAACATTCTGTTATCCCTCGGACCAATAAGATCCCAGTACAGAATCCTAACCCAAACAATCTGTCATCCTCGGACCAATAAGATCCCAGTAAAGAATCCTAACCCAAACAATCTGTTATCCTCGCACAATAAGATCCCAGTAAAGAATCCTAACCCAAACAATCTGTCATCCTCGGCCCAATAAGATCCCAGTACAGAATCCTAACCCAAACAATCTGTTATCCCTCGGAGATCCCAGTACAGAATCCTAACCCAAACAATCTGTTATCCCTCGACCAATAAGATCCCAGTACAGAATCCTAACCCAAACAATCTGTCATCCCTCGGACCAATAAGATCCCAGTACAGAATCCTAACCCAAACAATCTGTTATCCCTCGACCAATAAGATCCCAGTACAGAATCCTAACCCAAACATTCTGTTATCCCTCGGACCAATAAGATCCCAGTACAGAATCCTAACCCAAACAATCTGTCATCCCTCGGACCAATAAGATCCCAGTAAAGAATCCTAACCCAAACAATCTGTTATCCCTCGGCACAATAAGATCCCAGTAAAGAATCCTAACCCAAACAATCTGTCATCCCTCGGCACAATAAGATCCCAGTACAGAATCCTAACCCAAACAATCTGTCATCCCTCGGACCAATAAGATCCCAGTACAGAATCCTAACCCAAACAATCTGTTATCCTCTGACCAATAAGATTCCAGTACAGAATCCTAACCCAAACATTCTGTCATCCTCGGACCAATAAGATCCCAGTACAGAATCCTAACCCAAACAATCTGTTATCCCTCGGACCAATAAGATCCCAGTACAGAATCCTAACCCAAACATTCTGTCATCCCTCGGACCAATAAGATCCCAGTACAGAATCCTAACCCAAACATTCTGTCATCCTCGGACCAATAAGATCCCAGTACAGAATCCTAACCCAAACAATCTGTTATCCCTCGGACCAATAAGATCCCAGTACAGAATCCTAACCCAAACATTCTGTCATCCCTCTGACCAATAAGATCCCAGTAAAGAATCCTAACCCAAACAATCTGTCATCCTCTGACCAATAAGATCCCAGTACAGAATCCTAACCCAAACAATCTGTTATCCCTCTGACCAATAAGATCCCAGTACAGAATCCTAACCCAAACAATCTGTCATCCCTCTGACCAATAAGATCCCAGTAAGAATCCTAACCCAAACATCTGTTATCCCTCGGCACAATAAGATCCCAGTACAGAATCCTAACCCAAACAATCTGTCATCCTCTGACCACTAAGATCCCAGTACAGAATCCTAACCCAAACAATCTGTCATCCCTCTTCTGATCCAATAAGATCCCAGTACAGAATCCTAACCCAAACATTCTGTCATCCTCTGACCAATAAGATCCCAGTACAGAATCCTAACCCAAACAATCTGTCATCCTCTAAGATCCCAGTACAGAATCCTAACCCAAACATTCTGTTATCCAAGTACAGAATAAGATCCCTCGGACCACTAAGATCCCAGTACAGAATCCTAACCCAAACAATCTGTTCCCTCGGACCATCCCCAGTACAGAATCTAACCAAACAATCTGTTATCCTCGACCAATAAGATCCCAGTACAGAATCCTAACCCAAACAATCTGTCATCCTCGGGCCAATAAGATCCCAGTACAGAATCCTAACCCAAACAATCTGTTATCCTCTGACCAATAAGATCCCAGTACAGAATCTAACCCAAACAATCTGTCATCCCTCGGACCACTAAGATCCCAGTGCAGAATAACCCAAACAATCTGTCATCCCAGTACCCAGAAGAATCCTAACCCAAACAATCTGTTATCCCTCTGACCAATAAGATCCCAGTACAGAATCCTAACCCTTGAGTGAAGAGTACAGTGAAGACACAAAGAGCAAAAACAATCACCTAAGATATTTTCTGCTGTGGTGACATGACTCAGGACATTTCAGACCGTTACGCTCAATAGTTACACGATGATGCAACACATCATCCTCAAAATGATTACACATCGCAGAGTAGTATCGGCATGACTTGCCCGAAGAAATTGCAAATGTTTTATTGTTGACCCGATGTTAGAGTTACAGTATATGATACTACTATTATCTACACCGTTCATCAAATGAAGAAATAAAGCACAGCGTGTGTTTCCCTTGGGTGTAAACGTTTGAATATCATGAATGATGTGAGCGGCTCCTCAGCATCCAGAGCTCTTGCTGCTGTATGTATTATCTCTACGATGATTTAACCATGTGGTTTTAACAGAAACATTCACCGTTCTTACTATTACTACACACATAGACACACACCCACAACATCAAGGACATTCACCGTTCTTACTATTACTACACACATAGACACACACACCCACAACATCAAGGACATTCACCGTTCTTACTATTACTACACACATAGACACACACACCCACAACATCAAGGACATTCACCATTCTTACTATTACTACACACATAGACACACACACCCGACATTCACATCATTACTACACACATAGACACACATTCATTCACCGTTCTTACTTCATTCTTACTATTACTACACATAGACACACACACCCACAACATCAAGGACATTCAGCATCCAATCAAGATCTAAATGTATTGGTCACATGCTGAATACAACAGGTGTAGACTTTACAGTGAAATGCCTACTGACGAGCCCGTTCCCAACAGCGCAGAGTTAAAAAGGAAGACTTATATTTGCTAAAGAAAAAAGAAAATAGAAGCAGAATAAAAGGCTTTATACCAGGAGTACCAGTACTGAGTCAATGTGCAGGGGTACCAGTACTGAGTCAATGTGCAGGGGTACCAGTACTGAGTCAATGTGCAGGAGTACCAGTACTGAGTCAATGTGCAGGGGTACCAGTACTGAGTCAATGTGCAGGGGTACCAGTACTGAGTCAATGTGGAGGAGTACCAGTACTGAGTTAATGTGCAGGGGTACCAGTACTGAGTTAATGTGCAGGGGTACCAGTACTGAGTCAATGTGGAGGAGTACCAGTACTGAGTTAATGTGCAGGGGTACCAGTACTGAGTCAATGTGGAGGAGTACCAGTACTGAGTCAATGTGCAGGGTACCAGTACTGAGTCAATGTGGAGGAGTACCAGTACTGAGTTAATGTGCAGGGGGTACCAGTACCAGTGAGTTAATGTGCAGGGGTACCAGTACTGAGTCAATGTGCAGGGGTACCAGTACTGAGTCAATGTGCAGGAATACCAGTACTGAGTTAATGTGCAGGGTACCAGTACTGAGTTAATGTGCAGGGGTACCAGTACTGAGTCAATGCAGGGGTACCAGTACTGAGTTAATGTGCAGGGTACCAGTACTGAGTCAATGTGCAGGGGTACCAGTACTGAGTCAATGTGGAGGGGTACCAGTACTGAGTTAATGTGCAGGGGTACCAGTACTGAGTCAATGTGCAGGGGTACCAGTACTGAGTCAATGTGCAGGGGTACCAGTACTGAGTTAATGTGCAGGGGTACCAGTACTGAGTTAATGTGCCCAGTACTGAGTTAATGTGCAGGGTACCAGTACTGTGTCAATGTGCAGGGGTACCAGTACTGAGTTAATGTGCAGGGGTACCAGTACTGAGTTAATGTGCAGGGGTACCAGTACTGAGTTAATGTGCAGGGGTACCAGTACTGAGTTAATGTGCACCAGTACTGAGTTAATGTGCAGGGGTACCAGTACTGAGTCAATGTGCAGGGTACCAGTACTGAGTCAATGTGCAGGGGTACCAGTACTGAGTTAATGTGCAGGGGTACCAGTACTGAGTCAATGTGCAGGGTACCAGTACTGAGTTAATGTGCAGGGGTACCAGTACTGAGTTAATGTGCAGGGGTACCAGTACTGAGTTAATGTGCAGGGGTACCAGTACTGAGTCAATGTGCAGGGGTACCAGTACTGAGTTAGTGTGCAGGGTTACCAGTACTGAGTTAATGTGCAGGGGTACCAGTACTGAGTTAATGTGCAGGGGTACCAGTACTGAGTCAATGTGCAGGGGTACCAGTACTGAGTTAAGTGCTATACTGAGTCAATGTGCAGGGGTACCAGTATTGAGTTAGTGTGCAGGGTTACGAGGTACAGGTAATAACAAGGCTATATACAAGTGGCAGTCAATGTGCAGGGGTACGAGGTAGTGGAGGTAATTGAGGTAATACAGTATGTACATTATATAAACAAAGTGTAGTATGTGTGAGTGTGTGTGTAGAGTCTAGTGAGTGTGCATAGAGCCAGTGCATGTGGTCAGTGTAGTATGTGTGAGTGTGTGTGTAGAGTCTAGTGAGTGTGCATAGAGCCAGTGCAAGTGGTCAGTGTAGTATGTGTGAGTGTGTGTGTAGAGTCTAGTGAGTGTGTGTGTAGAGTCTAGTGAGTGTGTGTGTAGAGTCTAGTGAGTGTGTGTGTAGAGTCTAGTGAGTGTGCATAGAGCCAGTGCAAAACTATTCAGATGAATTTAATAAATAATGAAGGGCGTCTTTGTAAATTGTCCAGGTAGCCAATTGATCAACTGTTCAGCCGTCTTATGTCTTGGGGGTAGAAGCTGCTCAGGTGCCTTTTTGGTCTCAGAGTTCACAAGAAAACGCAGAACTCTGAAGATAATATTGAACACAAAATTATTGATATCTAGAACCTAAAAGCGTTCTTCAGCTGTCCCCATAGGAGAACCATTTGATGAACCCTTTTTTTAGGTAGAACGCTTTTGGTTCCAGTTAGAACCCTTTTCCTTGAACCCTTTTCCAGAGTTCCACCTGGAACCAGAAAGGGTCTTGCCTTCAACCAAGAAGGGTTCTCCTATGGAGCCAGCCAAAGAACCGTTTTGCAGCCACTTTCTCTGAGAGAGTACATTTATAGAGACAGGCTTTCCCCCCATTGTCCAATATGCCTTTTCCAAGTTAATATAAAAAAAAGCAAATTATTATTAGACAAAAAGCTGGTAAAAAAACGGAGTGAAAACAGTATGTTAACGGAGCAGGAAGGTTGACACTCCCTCGGACACCCATATGAGTAAAGATAACTGGGCGGCAGGTAGCTTAGTGGTCAAGAGTGTTGGGCCAGTAACTGAAAAGTCTCTGGTTCGAATCCCGAGCCAGCTAGGTGAACAATCTGTCGATGTGCACTCGAGCAAAGCACTTAACCCTAATTGCTCCTGTAAGTCTCTCTGGATAAGAGCGTCTGCTCAACGACAACATGTAAAATCACAGACTACATTCTGTGACATTACTCTTGCTTCCACTGGGTCTCGTTGGCTTGCCCGGCTTAACTGCTGAGCTCTTCCCCAGGGATAGCTAACCTTCCTGGGCTAAGGAAGTGCCCCCTGAACGTCCACCACTCCTCCTCAAACCTCTGCGGAGCTCTGATTTATCTTCCCTGGCCGTCCTGGTAGAGACAGAGTACAGTGTAACATCTGGAGGATGAGCACAGAGCAGGAATATCCAGGGCACAGAGAGCATTCAGCAAGGTCCCCGACTAACTGTCTGAACAGGGACCATCATTCATGCACCTTCGTGTTCTCTCTCTCTCTCTCTCTCTTCCACCCTCTCTTTCTTCCTTTTCTTGTCAACATTTTCTCAGGGCGTTGGACTCTTTAATCACTCTCTTTCTGTCTCAGGACATTGGACTCTTTAATCACCCTCTTTTCTGTCTCAGGACATTGTCTCTTTAATCACCCTCTTTTGTCTCAGGATGTTGGACTCTTTAATCACCCTCTCTTTCTGTCTCAGGATGTTGGACTCTTTAATCACCCTCTTTTCTGTCTCAGGACGTTGGACTCTTTAATCACCCTCTCTTTCTGTCTCAGGACGTTGGACTCTTAATCACCCTCACACCTCTTTTCTGTCTCAGGACTCTTTAATTGTCTCAGGACGTTGGACTCTTTAATCACCCTCTCTTTCTGTCTGTTGGACTCTTTAATCACCCTCTCTGGGACGTTGGACTCTTTAATCACCCTCTCTTCTGTCTCAGGGCGTTGGACTCTTTAATCACCCTCTCTTTCTGTCTCAGGACGTTGGACTCTTTAATCACCCTCTCTTTCTGTCTCAGGACGTTGACTCTTTCATCACCCTCTCTTTCTGTCTCAGGACGTTGGACTCTTTAATCACCCTCTCTTTCTGTCTCAGGACGTTGGACTCTTTAATCACCCTCTCTTTCTGTCTCAGGACGTTGGACTCTTTAATCACCCTCTCTTTCTGTCTCAGGACGTTGGACTCTTTAATCACCCTCTCTTTCTGTCTCAGGACGTTGGACTCTTTAATCACCCTCTCTTTCTGTCTCAGGACGTTGGACTCTTTAATCACCCCTCTCTTTCTGTCTCTTTCTCTTTCTGTAGTTTTGTATTATTCGTTTTTGTGTGTTATTGATTGAACGACAAGACTTGTGCTGTATGGAGCTGCAGTACCGGTACAAATAGCCTGGTACATCATCACTGGTTCTGTTCCTTAGAGAGTAAGACCTCATCCACACCTAACATAATGACTGGTTCTGTTCCTTAGAGAGTAAGACCCCATCCACACCTAACATAACGACTGGTTCTGTTCCTTAGAGAGTAAGCATTAAGACCCCATCTATGGTTGTACACTCCTGCCAATCAATTGATCAAGGCGTTCTGGTGGCATGCTGTGCCCGCGCATGCTCAGTACATCCCTTACCTTGTTTAGTATCTGTATATCAACACTCACCAGTCGCAAACAGACCTCTTGATCCCATTCCTCATAATGTATACGCAGCCAAGGGTCATAGAAGCTGACCTGTAGAATAGGGTTCCGTTTGGCCACCTGTCGGCGTTAGACAAAGTCACTCAAACAAGTTAAATTGGCTCCCGGCAGCCATGTTTTTGACCTTGACAACAGGGGTGTCAAACTCATTCCATGGAATGCCTAGTGTCTGCGGGTTTTGGTTTGTTCCTTTCCACTAAGACAGAGGGAGTTCTTTACTAATTAGTGACCTTAATTCATCATTCAAGTACAAGGGAGGAGGGAAACCCGCACACTCGGCCTCCTTGGAATGAGTTTGACACCTTTACTTTACAAGATCCTGGTTTATTATTATTTATTAGCTGTTTCTAGCATTTCTGGAGAAGATATTAATGTGTTACTTTGGTCTAATGGCAACAGGAATACTACTTGGCTTGGACCCAGAATATGGAGGAATACTACTATTTGGACCCAGAAGATGGCGGCTATTACTTGGCTTGGAAAAGAGGATGGCAGAATACTACTTGGCTTGAAAGAGATGGGCGGATACTACTTGGCTTGGAACCAGAAAATGGAGGAATACTACTTGGCAACACCACCTCTCTCCTCCACCCAACAACATGAACCTCTCCCTCCACCCAACAACATGAACCTCTCCTCTACCCAACAACATGAACCTCTCTCCACCCAACAACATGAACCTCTCCTCCACCCAACAACATGAACCTCTCCTCCACCCACATCATGAACCTCTCTCCCTCCACCCAACAACATGAACCTCTCCCCACCCAACAACATGAACCTCTCCCCTCCACCTAACAACATGAACCTCTCCCTCCACCTAACAACATGAACCTCTCCCCTCCACCCAACAACATGAACCTTTTTCCCCCTCTTGCCCAACATGAACCTCTCCCTGGCTCCCTTCCCAAGAGCCAACCTTCCCCCCCTACCATTAATCAGTGCAGTCTGTGGCATCTTCAGAAATTTCTGCTGCCGGTCCATGTCTAAACCTGAGGCTTCAGTCTCAAGTTCACCCTCACAAACTACCATTTGTCCACCTCCTCCAACTGCCCCCACCCCCTTCACAGGTTCAGCTTAATCTCCCCAACCTCGCTAACGAGGCACCCTGTCAGTCTCACCCCGCACCCCTCCTCACCCGCATCCCCACAGACAAATCTCCCAGTGTTCAAGGGAGTGAGGCGGGGCAGGAGGTGAGGTCCTCGAGACCCGAAGACCCAGATTACTAACTAATCCTGGGAAGTATTTCTTTCTCCCCCACATGTATAACTTTCAGGAATCTGCT
>NW_024607864.1:32500-39855 GCF_018296145.1 Oncorhynchus tshawytscha | reverse complement strand
GTTGTACTTCGTTCAGTTACGTATTGCTCCCTTAGATCCATCATTTAATAACAGTCCCTTAGATCCATCATTTAATAACAGTCCCTTAGATCCATCATTTAATAACAGTCCCAGTCGTTCCATAGATCCATCATTTAATAACAGTCCCAGTCCGCTCCATAGATCCATCATTTAATAACAGTCCCTTAGATCCATCATTTAATAACAGTCCCTTAGATCCATCATTTAATAACAGTCCCAGTCGTTTCCATCCCTTAGATCCATCATTTAATAACAGTCCCAGTCGGTTCCATAGATCCATCATTTAATAACAGTCCCAGTTAGATCCATCACATTTAATAACAGTTTAGTCTGTTCTATAGATCCACATCATTTAATAACAGTCCCTATAGATCCACCATTTAATAACAGTCCCTTAGATCCATCATTTAATAACAGTCCCTTAGATCCATCATTTAATAACAGTCCCTTAGATCCATCATTTAATAACAGTCCCAGTCCGTTCCATAGATCCATCATTTAATAACAGTCCCAGTCCATTTAATAACAGTTCCATAGATCCATCATTTAATAACAGTCCCAGTCCGTTCCATAGATCCATCATTTAATAACAGTCCCTGTCCGTTCCATAGATCCATCATTTAATAACAGTCCCTTAGATCCACCATTTAATAACAGTCCCTTCTACACATTTTGCCCTGGAGCTGAGATATGTTGCAGTTTTCTACACATTTTGCCCTGGAGCTGAGATATGTTGCAGTTTTCTACACATTTTGCCCTGGAGCTGAGATATGTTATGGGTATGCAGAGGATATGCAGACTGTGTACTGTGCCTCCACCATGGCTCTGCCTCATTTGTTTTTCTTTACCCAGAAAACACCTGGCCTTCTCTCCATCTGTTATGCTCTGTGGTCCCTTCTCTCTTCTTCTCTTCTTTCTCCTCTCTCTCCTTCTCTTCTTTCTCCTCTCTTTCTTTCTCTTCTTCTCTTTTTTTCTCCTCTCTTCTTCTCTTCTTTCTCTTCTTCTCTTCTTTCTCCTCTCTCTTCTTCTCTTCTTTCTCCTCTCTTCTTTCTCTTCTCTCTTTTTCTCCTCTCTCTTCTTCTCTCTTCTTTCTTCTCTCTTTCTCCTCTCTTCTTCTTCTTTCTCCTCTCTCTTCTTCTCTTCTTTCTCCTCTCTCTTCACTTCTTTCTCCTCTCTTCTTCTCTTCTTTGTCCTCTCTTCTTCTCTTCTTTCTCCTCTCTTCTTCTCTTCTTTCTCCTCTCTCTTCTTCTCTTCTTTCTCCTCCCTTCTTCCATTCTCCCTCTCTTGGACATATCTACTTTTATTGTTACTTTTAGCCTCTGTGTGTTGTTTATTCTTTTGGTTTTGAGAATAAACTTTCCTTGGATTGACTGTTACAATTCAGTATTTGTGTATTTTATTAATTCAGTTATTCAGTTTCTACTACTATGGGCCCTTGTTTCTCTACCATCCTCAAAATGATCTGGGTACACCAACGGACGGACGGACGGACGGACGGACGGACAGACAGACGTGATGTTTGGGATTACAATGATTGTGATTTACTACGTAAAGATTTCTACAGACATGTCGCAAGAGCATTACTCTTTCCATGCACTGTGCTCAACTTTATTATAAACACAGATCTGTTGGTCTGGTCAGCTGTGAGCCGTGGGTGTGAGCTCTCGACAGGCTGAATAGGGGCCAGGTTAGCCCACGCCTGTTGCCCAAGGAGGAGCTTGTCCTCTGGCCTGCTCTGCCCTCTGCAACCCCTCCATGGAGCTCCTGCAGACGGAAGGATCTACCACATAGCTAGTCCTACCACATAGCTAGTCCTACCACATAACTAGTCCTACCACATAGCTAGTCCTAACACATAGCTAGCCCTACCACATAGCTAGTCCTAACACATAGCTAGTCCTACCACATAGCTAGTCCTAACACATAGCTAGTCCTACCACATAGCTAGTCCTAACACATAGCTAGTCCTACCACATAGCTAGTCCTAACACATAGCTAGTCCTACCACATAGCTAGTCCTAACACATAGCTAGTCCTAACACATAGCTAGTCCTACCACATAGCTAGTCCTAACACATAGCAATTCCTAACACATAGCTAGTCCTACCACATAGCTAGTCCTAACAAATAGCTAGTCCTAACACATAGCTAGTCCTAACACATAGCTAGTCCTAACACATAGCTAGTCCTACCACATAGCTAGTCCTACCACATAGCTAGTCCTAACACATAGCTAGTCCTAACACATAGCTAGTCCTAACACATAGCTAGTCCTAACACATAGCTAGTCCTAACACATAGCTAGTCCTAATACATAGCTAGTCCTACATAGCTAGTCCTAACACATAGCTAGTCCTAACACATAGCTAGTCCTACACATAGCTAGTCCTAACACATAGCTAGTCCTACCACATAGCTAGTCCTAACACATAGCTAGTCCTAACACATAGCTAGTCCTAACACATAGCTAGTCCTACCACATAGCTAGTCCTACCACATAGCTAGTCCTACCACATAGCTAGTCCTAACACATAGCTAGTCCTAACACATAGCTAGTCCTACCACATAGCTAGTCCTACCACATAGCTAGTCCTAACACATAGCTAGTCCTAACACATAGCTAGTCCTACCACATAGCTAGTCCTAACACATAGCTAGTCCTACCACATAGCTAGTCCTACCACATAGCTAGTCCTAACAAATAGCTAGTCCTACCACATAGCTAGTCCTAACACATAGCTAGTCCTACCACATAGCTAGTCCTAACACATAGCTAGTCCTAACACATAGCTAGTCCTAACACATAGCTAGTCCTACCACATAGCTAGTCCTAACACATAGCTAGTCCTACCACATAGCTAGTCCTAACACATAGCTAGTCCTAACCACATAGCTAGTCCTACCACATAGCTAGTCCTACCACATAGCTAGTCCTAACACATAGCTAGTCCTAACACATAGCTAGTCCTAACACATAGCTAGTCCTACCACATAGCTAGTCCTAACACATAGCTAGTCCTAACACATAGCTAGTCCTAACACATAGCTAGTCTTACCACATAGCTAGTCCTACCACATAGCTAGTCCTAACACATAGCTAGTCCTAACACATAGCTAGTCCTAACACATAGCTAGTCCTAACACATAGCTAGTCCTAACACATAGCTAGTCCTAACACATAGCTAGTCCTACCACATAGCTAGTTCTAATATATTGTTACATAGCTAGTCCTACCACATAGCTAGTCCTACCACATAGCTAGTCCTAACACATAGCTAGTCCTAACACATAGCTAGTCCTAACACATAACTAGTCCTAACACACAGCTAGTCCTAGCACATAGCTAATCCTACCACATAACTACATAGCTAGTCCTACCACATAGCTAGTCCTAACACATAGCTAGTCCTACCACATAGCTAGTCCTAACACATAGCTAGTCCTAACACATAGCTAGTCCTAACACATAGCTAGTCCTACCACATAGCTAGTCCTAACACATAGCTAGTCCTACCACATAGCTAGTCCTACCACATAGCTAGTCCTACCACATAGCTAGTCCTAACACATAGCTAGTCCTACCACATAGCTAGTCCTAACACATAGCTAGTCCTACCACATAGCTAGTCCTAACACATAGCTAGTCCTACCACATAGCTAGTCCTAACACATAGCTAGTCCTAACACATAGCTAGTCCTACCACATAGCTAGTCCTAACACATAGCAATTCCTAACACATAGCTAGTCCTACCACATAGCTAGTCCTAACAAATAGCTAGTCCTACCACATAGCTAGTCCTAACACATAGCTAGTCCTACCACATAGCTAGTCCTAACACATAGCTAGTCCTAACACATAGCTAGTCCTAACACATAGCTAGTCCTACCACATAGCTAGTCCTAACACATAGCTAGTCCTAACACATAGCTAGTCCTAACACATAGCTAGTCCTAACACATAGCTAGTCCTAACACATAGCTAGTCCTACCACATAGCTAGTCCTAACACATAGCTAGTCCTAACACATAGCTAGTTCTAATATATTGTTACATAGCTAGTCCTAACACATAGCTAGTCCTAACACATAGCTAGTCCTAACACATAGCTAGTCTTACCACATAGCTAGTCCTACCACATAGCTAGTCCTAACACATAGCTAGTCCTAACACATAGCTAGTCCTAACACATAGCTAGTCCTAACACATAGCTAGTCCTAACACATAGCTAGTCCTACCACATAGCTAGTTCTAATATATTGTTACATAGCTAGTCCTACCACATAGCTAGTCCTACCACATAGCTAGTCCTAACACATAGCTAGTCCTAACACATAGCTAGTCCTAACACATAACTAGTCCTAACACATAGCTAGTCCTACCACATAACTACATAGCTAGTCCTAACACATAGCTAGTCCTAACACATAGCTAGTCCTAACACATAGCTAGTCCTACCACATAGCTAGTCCTAACACATAGCTAGTCCTACCACATAGCTAGTCCTAACACATAGCTAGTCCTAGCACATAGCTAGTCCTACCACATAGCTAATCTTACCACATAGCTAGTCCTAGCACATAGCTAGTCCTACCACATAGCTAATCCTACCACATAGCTAGTCCTAACACATAGCTAGACCTACCACATAGCTAGTCCTAACACATAGCTAGTCCTAGCACATAGCTAGTCCTACCACATAGCTAATCCTACCACATAACTACATAGCTAGTCCTACCACATATCTAGTCCTAACACATAGCTAGTCCTAGCACATAGCTAGTCCTACCACACAGCTAGTGTTACCACATAACTACATAGCTAGTCCTACCACATATCTAGTCCTAACACATAGCTAGTCCTAGCACATAGCTAGTCCTACCACATAGCTAATCCTACCACATAACTACATAGCTAGTCCTACCACATATCTAGTCCTAACACATAGCTAGTCCTAGCACATAGCTAGTCCTACCACATATCTAGTCCTAACACATAGCTAGTCCTAACACATAGCTAGTCCTAGCACATATCTAGTCCTAACACATAGCTAGTCCTAGCACATATCTAGTCCTAACACATAGCTAGTCCTAACACATAGCTAGTCCTACCACATATCTAGTCCTAACACATAGCTAGTCCTAGCACATATCTAGTCCTACCACATATCTAGTCCTAACACATAGCTAGTCCTAGCACATAGCTAGTCCTACCACATATCTAGTCCTAACACATAGCTAGTCCTAGCACATAGCTAGTCCTACCACATAGCTAGTGTTACCACATAACTACATAGCTAGTCCTACCACATATCTAGTCCTAACACATAGCTAGTCCTAGCACATAGCTAGTCCTACCACATAGCTAATCCTACCACATAACTACATAGCTAGTCCTACCACATATCTAGTCCTAACACATAGCTAGTCCTAGCACATAGCTAGTCCTACCACATAGCTAGTCCTACCACATAACTACATAGCTAGTCCTACACCCACTGCCATGCACACACATACAGCACAGGTCATTTGGAAAACAGGGCTTGATACAACAGGACCTCCGTTGTTTTATCTTGGCCAGGTCGCAGTTGTAAATGAGAACTTGTTCTCAACGGGCCTCAACTGGTTAAATAAAGGTGAAATAAAAGGTTATAAAAATACCAAAATGTACAGTACAGGTCATACGGAAACACAGGACTTGATACAACAGGAGCGTGCGGTCCCTAATCTGTGACAGAGAGCCTTCCATGTCGTGACCTGGATAACTCTGCTCTGAAACCCTGCCAGTTCCCCATTAACATTCCAATACTGCACTAATCACTATGACCAGCACTGTGTGTGTGTGTGTGTGTGTGTGTGTGTGTGTGTGTGTGTGTGTGTGTGTGTGTGTGTTGTGGGTGTGTGTGTGTGTGTGTGTGTGCACACACACAATGTGTGTATATTTGTCTGCTCTATGTGATGGACAGAGGAGGTGTGTGTTGATGTGAGTTATTCATGGCTGATTGCTCCAATAGGAACCAGTTCACAGGAATGTGCCTGTCTCTATTGGTTCTCACTGGTCTCTGTGGGTTAGTGAGATGTGATTGGTTCTACCTGGTCTCTGGGGGTTAGTGAGATGTGATTGGTTCTGTCTGGTCTCTGGGGGTGAGATTAGTTCTCACTGGTCTCTGATTGGTTCTGTCTGGATCTCTGGGGTTAGTGAGATGTGATCGGTTCTACCTGGTCTCTGGGGGTTAGTGAGGTGTGATTGGTTCTGTCTGGTCTCTGGGGGTTAGTGAGGTGTGATTGGTTCTACCTGATCTCTGGGGGTTAGTAAGATGTGATTGGTTCTACCTGATCTCTGGGGGTTAGTGAGATGTGATTGGTTCTGTCTGGTCTCTGGGGGTTAGTGAGATGTGATTGGTTCTAACTAGTCTCTGGGGGTTAATGAGATGTGATTGGTTCTACCTAGGATCTGGGGGTTAGTGAGATGTGATTGGTTCTACCTAGTCTCTGGGGGTTAGTGTGATGGGATTGGTTCTACCTAGTCTCCTGGTGTTAGTGTGGTGAGATGTGATTGGTTCTACCTGTGTCACGCTCTGACCTGAGATATCTCTGTTTTCTTTAGAATTTGGTTAGGTCAGGGTGTGACGAGGGTGGGTATGCTAGTTTCGTATTGTCTAGGGGTTTTGTATGTCTAGGGTTTTTGTAGGTCTAGGTATTTGTATGTTTAGTTTACATGGTAGTTTACATGGTAGTTTATATAGTAGTTTACATGGTAGTTTATATAGTAGTTTACATGGTAGTTTATGTGGTAGTTTACGTGGTAGTTTACGTGGTAGTTTACGTGGTAGTTTATATAGTAGTTTACGTGGTAGTTTATATAGTAGTTTATATAGTAGTTTACATGGTAGTTTACATGGTAGTTTACGTGGTAGTTTACATGGTAGTTTACGTGGTAGTTTATGTGGTAGTTTATATAGTAGTTTACGTGGTAGTTTATATGGTAGTTTACGTGGTAGTTTATGTGGTAGTTTATATAGTAGTTTAGGTGGTAGTTTACGTGGTAGTTTATGTGGTAGTTTATATAGTAGTTTACGTGGTAGTTTATATAGTAGTTTACGTGGTAGTTTACGTGGTAGTTTATATAGTAGTTTACGTGGCAGTTTACGTGGTAGTTTATGTGGTAGTTTATATAGTAGTTTACGTGGTAGTTTATGTGGTAGTTTATGTGGTAGTTTATATAGTAGTTTACGTGGTAGTTTACGTGGTAGTTTATATAGTAGTTTACGTGGTAGTTTACGTGGTAGTTTATATAGTAGTTTACATGGTAGTTTACATGGTAGTTTACGTGGTAG
>NW_024607864.1:5000-25000 GCF_018296145.1 Oncorhynchus tshawytscha | reverse complement strand
TCTGCAGCTGGAGACAACGTGTTTACTGATTTGTGGGAATCCCAGGGTGCTGTAACACCAGATGAACCAGCGGTAGAAATGTGCAATTCCCAGGAAGCATTGCAGCCAATCCGCCACCACTCTCACCTTTCCAGGATCCATCTATATGTTGCCTGCAGCTATGATATTTCCCAAGGAAGGAGATGGTGGAGCGATGGAATTAGATTTTCTCCGTTTTGACGATTAGCTGGTTCTCCAGAAGACCCTGGAGGACATGTCGGACGCTGGAGGACAAGAGGAAAAGAGGAGGATGTCATTGAGGTAGACGAACACGAACCAGTTCACCATGTCATTGGAGAATGTCGTTAACCTTGGCCTGTAACACAGCAGCAGCGTTGATCAGTCCGAATCGCTTCACCAGGTATTAGCCCGCTAGCCGTGTTAAAGGGGATCTTCCACTCGTCCGGTATCCGTACCAGATGGCGTTCTGGAGGTCCAACTTGGAGAAGATGGTAACCCTCTAGAGAGGCTCGAAAGCGGAAGTGATGAGTGGAAGCGGGTGGTGGTTTTAAGGCCCCAGAATTCAATACACGGCGCCCGGGTTTTGTCCTTCTTCTCCACAAAGAAGAACCCTGATAGGATCAATGATTGGACCAAGGCGGAGCGTGCATAGAATGACTTGTTTAATAATTAATATACTCACCAACAAAAACAGAAGAAAAATGAAACATGACGTTCTGGGCTGCTCACAGGCAGCTACACAAAAACAAGATCCCACAAAACACAAAGGGGGAGATGGCTGCCTAAATATGATCCCCAATCAGAGACAACGATAAACAGCTGCCTCTGATTAGGAACCATACCAGGCCAACATAGGAATATAAATCACCTAGATGACCCACCCTAGTCACACACCCGACCTAACCAACAAAGAGAATGAAAAGCTTTCCATGGTCAGGGCGTGACACACTGGTACTGAGGTCCTGCTACACACACTAGTAATGATGTCTTGCTTAGGGCTGTTGCGGTGACCGTATACCGCCACACCGGCGGTCACGAGTCATGAAGGCAGTCAAATTCTCCAAGCTCTGATGCTGAAGCTTGTCATTTAGTAGCCTACCAAACATGCTAACTGCCAGGTACTCAGCAATCTATTGTCATTCTCGAATCACTCTGACATCAATGCAAATGTAATCAAAAAATCTAGTCAAACACTTCATGAGAGCTCATGTTGCGCAACATTACTATAGGCTACGCAATAGCGTGAGAAAACAGAGTGATGGCCTCTACTAAAAAGAGGAGGATCCCATCAGCGTTCTATTGGCTAGGCCTACTATGTTTTCTTTCTCAACTTTCCTAATATTAAACACATTGCTTATATTTACAACAGGCGTAGCTAGCCTAGCTTGCAGGCATGAAAATAAACCATGGGGAAAAGCGTTCTCCATTCGCTATTTAAGTTGACACGTCTTTTTTTCCCCCCGCCCCTGTTTTGATACCGGTGCATGATAATGGTCCATTCTAAACCAAAACAAATGTTACACATATATTAGTTAGTACCCTACTACCCTATAGACCCTGGTCTAAAGTAGTGCACTACTACCCTATAGGAGATTAAATCAATAATATTCTGCTGGGTGACTATATTAGCCTATCACTTGTGAATTATACATATGTTATCACTTGTGAATGATGCCCAGCATAAGAATCAACTTGTTCGAATCAGTCCCACATTTCATGTCACCTAGCCCATAGGCCAAATAACTTCATAAAATGAAATTAAATCCGCTTTGGGTGTCTAACTATATACATAAGCTGTGTGTGAGTTTCAAGATAATGGGAAGATCATTTTCACCATTATAATAAAAGCATTACATGTATAATTGTATTTGCGGTCACTATAATAATGATAATGGTGTTTTCCACTTATGGAACATTTGTGTTTATAGCCTCATGTTCGCATTGCTGCGCATATAAGGTGAAGAAATATCCTAATGATTTATCAACATTTTAAGCTAAACGTTCTGATCTGTTGCTTGAAAGAGCTCTGCTTAGTGTTTTTTTTTGCGCAGGCGGTACACACTTCATCAGTCTCTCATTTACAATTTGACAAGCACTTGATAATGTCTTGAATTTCACGGATGCTAGTGGTTGTATTAATTTGAGATCTGTTGCATCCCACAACTGTCTCAGACAGTTAGAATATAATTAGAATTAATTAATTAATTATAATTATATTAATTATATTATAATTAATTAATTAATTATAATTCTGTGTGAGAAATAAGTACGTGTTGACCTATTCTGTCAACTTTTGTACTATGGGAGATTGACGTAGGCTAGTGCTTTTGCTGTTGACAGTTCTTCCCCATATCTTCAACATGCACCTCAGAATTGGATGAGGAAGTGCGTAGTTGCGTCCCCGATGTGTCTGTCATCACTTGTAGCCTGCGAGAAAGACCCGATCAGGTGACTGAGAGCCGTGTGAGTGAGAGGCGCTTCGGATTGCCCTGCACAAGGGAGAAGAGCACAACGCAGCACTCTGGGTGCAATGGCATTGATTTTGTTTTTAGGGTGCATTACGGCCAAAGCGGATGTCGCCGTGAAATTCAAGACATTATCAAGTGCTTGTCAAATTGTAAATGAGAGTGATGAAGTGTGTACCGCCTGCGCAAAAAAAACACTAAGCAGAGCTCTTTCAAGCAACTTTTTTCAAATCATCATTAGAGTCTCATCATGCAGCTTTACAATGTATTTAACCACAGAACCGCTGCACAGCGTTCCAACAGGAGCTCACATCCCCCTGATCCTCCTCTCCTCCTCCCCCTCCCCTCCCACATATTGGTACTGATGCCCTGATACAGGGACAGCAGAGCGTTCCAACAGGAGCTCACCCCCCTGATCCTCCTCCCTCGGATCCTCCTCTCCTCCTCTCCACGTCTCTCCTCCTCTCCCTGATCCTCCTCTCACGTCTCTCCTCCTCCCCCTCCCCTCCTCTCCCCCTCCCCTTTCCTCCTCTCACCATCTCCCCCTGATCCTCCTCTCCTCCTCTCCACGTCTCTCCTCCTCCTCCACCTCCCCTCCCCTCCTCCCCTCCTCTCCCCCTCCCCCTCCTCCTCTCACCCTCTCCCCCTGATCCTCCTCTCCTCCTCTCCACGTCTCTCCTCCTCCCCTCCTCTCCCCCTCTCCCTCTCCTCCTCTCACCCTCTCCCCCTCTCCTCCCTTCTCCTCTCCACGTCTCTCCTCCTTCTCCCCCCCTCCCCTCCTCTCCTCCTCCCCCCCCACTCCTTCACTCTCTCACCTTCGTCTCCTCTCCTTCTTCTCTACCCTATCTTCTCTCTCAGTGTAAACAAGTCTTTGGCCTGTGTAAGTACAACACTGGACAGTCAGACAGTATCTGACTCGCTACGCTTAGCATAACAACAGCATGGTGAACATTCTGTGTGTGTGTGTTCATGCCTATGTGCAGAACATGTATGCAGGCATGTGTGTGTGTGCTGGGAGATACACTCAGAGTTCACTGGGTCCAGACAGTAGAGTGATGATGGATGCAGCTGTGTGTGTGTGTGTCTCATGGGAATACATGCTGGATCATCTCCACTGTGTTTTATGCTTTAACATAATGCACACAGAGGCACGCTGGCACACAGACACACACACACACACACACACGGTTTTATTGCTATTGCTATCCCATCCGTCACACACGTGTCTCTGGTCTTGTGAAGCAGAACAGCACCTGGTACACACACACACACACACACACACACACACACACACACACACACACACACACACACACACACACACACACACACACACACAGGTTAGAGGCAGGTAGTCTAGTGGTTAGAGCAGGTAGCCTAGTGGTTAAAGCAGGTAGCCTAGTGGTTAGAGCAGGTAGTCTAGTGGTTAGAGGCAGGTAGCCTATTGGTTAGAGGCAGGTAGCTTAGTGGTTAGAGGCAGGTAGCCTAGTGGTTAGAGACAGGTAGCCTAGTGGTTAGAGCAGGTAGCCTAGTGGTTAGATGCAGGTAGTCTAGTGGTTAGAGGAGGCAGGTAGTCTAGTGGTTAGAGGCAGGTAGCCTAGTGGTTAGAGCAGGTAGTCTAGTGGTTAGAGACAGGTAGCCTAGTGGTTAGAGGCAGGTAGCCTAGTGGTTAGAGCAGGTAGCCTGGTGGTTAGAGGCAGGTAGCCTAGTGGTTAGATGCAGGTAGCCTAGTGGTTAGAGCAGGTAGCCTAGTGGTTAGAGGCAGGTGGTCTAGTGGTTAGAGGCAGGTAGCCTAGTGGTTAGAGGCAGGTAGCCTCGTGGTTAGAGCAGGTAGTCTAGTGGTTAGAGACAGGTAGCCTAGTGGTTAGAGCAGGTAGCCTAGTGGTTAGAAGCAGGTAGCCTAGTGGTTAGAGGCAGGTAGCCTAGTGGTTAGAGCAGGTAGTCTAGTGGTTAGAGCAGGTAGTCTAGTGGTTAGAGACAGGTAGTCTAGTGGTTAGAGACAGGTAGTCTAGTGGTTAGAGCAGGTAGCCTAGTGGTTAGAGGCAGTTAGCCTCATGGTTAGAGACAGGTAGCCTCATGGTTAGAGGCAGGTAGCCTAGTGGTTAGAGGCAGGTAGCCTAGTGGTTAGAGGCAGGTAGCCTAGTGGTTAGAGGCAGGTGGTCTAGTGGTTAGAGGCAGTTAGCCTCGTGGTTAGAGGCAGTTAGCCTCGTGGTTAGAGGCAGGTAGCCTAGTGGTTAGAGCAGGTAGTCTAGTGGTTAGAGGCAGTTTTCCTCGTGGTTAGAGACAGGTAGTCTAGTGGTTAGAGCAGGTAGCCTAGTGGTTAGAGGCAGGTAGTCTAGTGGTTAGAGGCAGTTGGCCTCATGGTTAGAGACAGGTGGTCTAGTGGTTAGAGCAGGTAGCCTAGTGGTTAGAGGCAGGTAGTCTAGTGGTTAGAGGCAGTTGGCCTCATGGTTAGAGACAGGTAGTCTAGTGGTTAGAGGCAGTTAGCCTCGTGGTAGAACAGGTAGCCTTTTAGTTAGAGCGTTGGACTAATAACCGAAAGGTTGCAAGATTGAATCCCCGAGCTGACAGGGTAAAAATCTGTCATTCTGCCCCCTGAACAAGGCAGTTAACCCACTGTTCCCCAGTAGTCCTTCATTGTAAATGAGAATTTGTTCTTAACTGACTTGCCTCTTTAAATCAATGGAAAAAAAATAATAATTCTCAAGATCTGTTACTCCTCACTGAACCTCCTCCTCTGCTACGTGTTGCGCTCTTGTTTTCCTGGTCGAGTCTTCTGGATCGGCCATGTTTCCCTTAAAACCCTAAAGTCCCAGATAGTTCCACAACCCTAACTCATAGACTAATCCCAAGTTCTAGAAGGATGTAGGATCCTGCCTCTCATGTCCCCATCTAACCTTAAGGTCATCTGCCATGTTATTGTGATGTGAATGACAAATCTCTATTTTTACACATTCATTCATTCATTCATTCATTCATTCATCCACCCTCTCCTCCATCCATCCTTTTGTTCCCAGAAAATCGACACAGAACCAGTCAGCCAGCGTTCACAGAACCAACTGCATCACTTCCTCCAACTGCATCACTTCCTCCAACTGCATCACTTCCTCCAACTGCATCACTTCCTCCAACTGCATCACTTTGAGAAAAATAAAGAAATTAAAGAGAGAGAACTGGAGGAAGAGAAGAGGAAGAAAAGCCATCCTCCTCCTCCTCCTCCTCCTCCTCCTCCTCCTCCTCCTCCTCCTCCTGTCTCTCTGCCGTCCCCACTGGTTACCCTGACTCCTCCTCCTGTCTCTCTGCCGTCCCCACTAGTTACCCTGACTCCTCCTCCTGTCTCTCTGCCGTCCCCACTGGTTACCCTGACTCCTCCTCCTCCTCCTCCTCCTGTCTCTCTGCCGTCCCCACTGGTTACCCTGACTCCTCCTCCTGTCTCTCTGCCGTCCCCACTAGTTACCCTGACTCCTCCTCCTCCTCCTGCTCCTGTCTCTCTGCCGTCCCCACTGGCTACCCTGACTCCTCCTCCCGCTCTGATCTCCTCCCCCATCTCCCCATTGGCCCAGCCCTCTCAGCTGACAGCTCTCCTCGCTAGGCGTAAGTCCACTGTCACCATCCCTGCTACCACTGAAGTTACCACGCGGGGTATAAACCGCCCCTCCCCTGAGCGCATGCCCTACCTCCCCCACTCTCCCTTCCATCTCTTCTCCTACGACTTCGATGAGGAACCGATACTACCCGCAACTAAACCGGAAGTGGACTCTGCTGCTGCCAGGTTAGAAGGCACAAAGGACTACATTTCCCCAAATTCCTCAGAGATTATTCCTCACTGATTGCAAGCTGTTTGAATTCTCTTACTTCCTGTTTCTCTGCTACTTTATGGAGTCTTTCACTGCCTTCAGTCTTCTTTCTGTCACTGCGTCTAGAAGCCTCACTGCCAACAAGCTTTCACTTGGTTTTACTCATGACACTTTAAGTCTTACTTCCTGTCACCCTTTCTTGTTTTAAAAGCCTCTCTGTTCTCTGCTACGTTAGAAAGTCCTCACCACCAAACTGACACCGCCTGTGGGTGTGGTACCGCTCTCTGGTACCACTACAACTCTTTCTACCACTGTTCACCTCTTCAGGTCTGCTGTTTCTGTCTCCTGTCACCTTTACCTCTGCCTGCCCTAGAAGACTGTCTGCCCTAGACATCTCTGTCTCCTCTTCCTCTAGTAGACCAGCAGTACTGCTGCTGGATTTAACCACCATGTTCCTTTATGTACTTTATCATTTCCTTCAGGTAACAGGTGTAACAGTAGTAACAGGTATAACAGGTGTAACAGGTATAACAGTAGTAACAGGTATAACAGTAGTAACAGGTATAACAGTAGTAACAGGTATAACAGTAGTAACAGGTTTAACAGGTATAACAGGTGTAACAGGTATAACAGTAGTAACAGGTGTAACAGTAGTAACAGGTATAACAGTAGTAACAGGTATAACAGTAGTAACAGGTTTAACAGGTATAACAGGTGTAACAGGTATAACAGTAGTAACAGGTGTAACAGTAGTAACAGGTGTAACAGTAGTAACAGGTATAACAGTAGTAACAGGTATAACAGGTGTAACAGGTATAACAGTAGTAACATGTATAACAGGTGTAACAGGTATAACAGTAGTAACAGGTATAACAGGTGTAACAGTAGTAACAGGTATAACAGTAGTAACAGGTATAACAGGTGTAACAGGTATAACAGTAGTAACAGGTATAACAGGTGTAACAGGTATAACAGTAGTAACAGGTATAACAGGTGTAACAGTAGTAACAGGTATAACAGTAGTAACAGGTATAACAGTAGTAACAGGTATAACAGTAGTAACAGGTGTAACAGGTATAACAGTAGTAACAGATATAACAGTAGTAACAGATATAACAGGTATAACAGTAGTAACAGATATAACAGTAGTAACAGCCGTAACAGTAGTAACAGGTATAACAGTAGTAACAGGTGTAACAGTAGTACCAGGTATAACAGGTATAACAGTAGTAACAGGTATAACAGTAGTAACAGGTATAACAGGTATAACAGTAGTAACAGGTGTAACAGGTGTAACAGTAGTAACAGGTATAACAGGTATAACAGGTGTAACAGGTATAACAGTAGGAACAGGTATAACAGGTGTAACAGGTGTAACAGTAGTAACAGGTATAACAGTAGTAACAGGTATAAGAGGTGTAACAGTAGTAACAGGTGTAAGAGTAGTAACAGGTGTAACAGGTATAACAGTAGTAACAGGTGTAACAGGTGTAACAGTAGTAACAGGTATAACAGTAGTAACAGGTGTACCAGTAGTAACAGGTGTAACAGGTGTACCAGTAGTAACAGGTGTAACAGGTGTACCAGTAGTAACAGGTGTACCAGTAGTAACAGGTGTAACAGGTATAACAGTAGTAACAGGTGTAACAGGTGTACAGTAGTAACATGTGTAACAGGTATAACAGGTGTAACAGGTATAACAGGTATAACAGGTGTAACAGGTATAAAAGTAGTAACAGGTGTAACAGGTATAACAGTAGTAACAGGTATAACAGTAGTAACAGGTATAACAGTAGTAACAGGTATAACAGTAGTAACAGGTGTAACAGTAGTAACAGGTGTAACAGGTGTAACAGGTGTAACAGGTATAGCAGGTGTAACAGGTATAACAGTAGTAACAGGTGTAACAGGTATAACAGTAGTAACAGGTGTAACAGGTATAACAGGTGTAACAGTAGTAACAGGTATAATAGTAGTAACAGGTGTAACAGGTGTAACAGTAGTAACAGGTATAACAGGTATAACAGTAGTAACAGGTGTAACAGGTGTAACAGTAGTAACAGGTGTAACAGGTATAACAGGTATAACAGTAGTAACAGGTGTAACAGGTATAATAGTAGTAACAGGTGTAACAGGTGTAACAGTAGTAACAGGTTTAACAGGTATAACAGGTGTAACAAGTATAACAGGTATAACAGTAGTAACAGGTATAACAGTAGTAACAGGTGTAACAGGTATAACAGGTATAACAGGTGTAACAGTAGTAACTGGTATAACAGGTGTAACAGGTATAACCAGTGTAACAGGTGTAACAGTAGTAACAGGTATAACAGTAGTAACAGGTGTAACACTAGTAACAGGTATAACAGGTGTAACAGTAGTAACAGGTATAACAGTAGTAACAGGTGTAACAGGTATAACAGTAGTAACAGGTGTAACAGGTGTAACAGGTATAACAGGTGTAACAGTAGTAACTGGTATAACAGGTGTAACAGGTATAACCAGTGTAACAGGTGTAACAGTAGTAACAGGTATAACCGTAGTAACAGGTGTAACAGGTGTAACAGTAGTAACAGGTATAACAGGTGTAACAGGTATAACAGTAGTAACAGGTGTAACAGGTATAACAGGTGTAACAGGTGTAACAGGTGTAACAGGTATAACAGTAGTAACAGGTGTAACAGGTATAACAGGTGTAACAGGTGTAACAGGTATAACAGGTGTAACAGGTGTAACAGGTATAACAGGTGTAACAGGTGTAACAGGTCTTGCTTTTCATCTCTTTTTGTCTCTGCACTACGTATAGTTTGTGATGCTTTTACGTAGCTAAGTTGTCATGCTCCATTCTTCACACCTACTGCCATTAGCTAACATGTTTAGCTAGAAGTGTTAGCTTCATGCCTCTTGCCTACTATAACCTATCAGAGGGTAATAATGCTAACTAAGAGGGATGATTTTTTCTTCTCCATTCATCCACCGTTATCAGCCACAATAGACAAGCACTTGTGTTTAGCTTGTGTTTAGTTTCCAACGTATACTCTACTAATGGTATCAAACATGCTATTACTGCTATCTAACAGGGTGCTAGATAGCAGGGGGACAAGCACATGTCTCACCTATAGTAGGCTACTGCTAACTAGTTGCTACGGTTTCTAATCGATCACCTATTACTGCTATCTAACAGGGTGCTAGCTAGCAGGGGACAAGCACATGTCTCACCTATAGTAGGCTACTGCTAACTAGTTGCTACGGTTTCTAATCGATCACCTATTACTGCTATCTAACAGGGTGCTAGCTAGCAGGGGCTCGTGTTAGTTTTCTCAGACTCTTCTATAAGGGAACAGGGGTGTTGTGTTATGATTGGTTCTCCCTCAGTATCTCTCTCTCTCTCCACAGAACTGGAGTTCAAAGTCCTGTCACACCAGCAAATAAGTGAGCGAGCACAGTTCACACACACGCACACACACACACACACACACACACACACACACACACACACACACACACACACACACACACACATAGTTGAGTGTTATGTTTTAACTTTACCTGAGCCCTATTTAAAACCTGTCACTTCCTGTCTCTTCCTGTCTCTCCTGTCTCTCCGTGTCTCTCTCCCTGTCTCTCCCTGTCTCTCCGTGTCTCTCTCCGTGTCTCTCCCTGTCTCTCTGTGTCTCTCTCCGTGTCTCTCCCTGTCTCTCCCTGTCTCTCCATGTCTCTCCCCGTCTCTCCTGTCTCTTCCTGTCTCTCCGTGTCTCTCCCTGTCTCTCCCCATCTCTCCCTGTCTCTCCCCGTCTCTCCCTGTCTCTCCCCTGTCTCTCTCCGTCTCTTCCTGTCTCTCTCCTCTCCGTGTCTCTCCCTGTCTCTTCCCCATCTCTCCGTGTCTCTTCCGTGTCCCTGTCTCTCTGTGTCTCTCTCCATCTCTCCCTGTGTCTCTCTCCGTGTCTCTCCCTGTCTCTCTGTGTCTTCCTGTCTCTCCGTGTCTCTCCCTGTCTCTCCCTTTCTCTCCCTGTCTCTCCTGTCTCTCCCTGTCTCTCTGTGTCTCTCTCCGTGTCCTCCCTGTCTCTCCCATCTCTCCGTGTCTCTCCCTGTCTCTCTGTGTCTCTCTCCTGTCTCTCCCTCTCTCCCTTTCTCTCTCCCGTGTCTCTCCCTGTCTCTCCGTGTCTCTCCCGTCTCTCCGTCTCTCTCCCTGTCTCTTCCTGTCTCTTCCTGTCTCTCCGTGTCTCTCCCTGTCTCCCCATCTCTCCCCTGTCTCTCACTGTCTCTCCCTGTCTCTCCGTGTCCCTCCCTGTCTCTCCTGTCTCTTCCTGTCTCTCCTGTCTCTTCCTGTCTCTTCCTGTCTCTCCGTGTCTCTCCCTGTCTCTCCCCATCTCTCCCTTGTCTCTCCCCGTCTCCCTGTCTCTCCGTGTCTCTCTCCCTGTCTCTTCCTGTCTCTTCCTGTCTCTCCGTGTCTCCCTGTCTCTCCCCATCTCTCCGTGTCTCTCCCTGTCTCTCATCTCTCCCTGTCTCTCCCGTCTCTCCGTCTCTCTCCCGTGTCTCTCTCCCTGTCTCTTCCTGTCTCTTCCTGTCTCTCCGTGTCTCTCCCTGTCTCTCCCCATCTCTCCGTGTCTCTCTCCGTGTCTCTCACTGTCTCTCCGTGTCTCTCCCCTTCTCTCCGTCTCTCTCCCTGTCTCTCCTGTCTCTCCCTCCCCCTGTCTCTCCCTGTCTCTCCTGTCTCCTCCCTCCTCCGTGTCTCTCCTGTCTCTTCCCTGTCTCTCCCTGTCTCTCCCTGTCTCTCTCTCCGTGTGTCTCTCCCGTGTCTCTCACTGTCTCTCCGTGTCTCTCCCTGTCTCTCCGTCCCTCTCTCCCTGTCTCTCCCTGTCTCTCCCTGTCTCTCCCTGTCTCTCCGTGTCTCTCCCTGTCTCTCCCTTTCTCTCCGTGTCTCTCCCTGTCTCTCCCTGTCTCTCCCTGTGTCTCTCCTGTCTCTCCCCCTGTCTCTCCCTGTCTCTCCGTGTCTCCCTGTCTCTCCCTTGTCTCTCCCTGTGTCTCCCTGTCCCTGTCTCTCCCTGTCTCTCCCTGTCTCTCCCCTGTCTCTCCCTGTCTCTTGCTGTCTCTCCTGTCTCTCCGTGTCTCTCCCTGTCTCTCCCTGTCTCTCTCCCTGTCTCTCCCTGTCTCTTCCCTGTGTCTCTCCCTGTCTCTCCCATCTCTCCGTGTCTCTCCTTTCTCTCCGTGTCTCTCCTGTCTCTCTGTGTCTTTCTCCGTGTCTCTCCCTGTCTCTCCCTGTCTCTCCCTGTCTCTCCCCGTCTCTCCGTGTCTCTCCCTTTCTCTTGTTGTCTCTCCCTCTCTCTCCCCGTCTCTCCGTGTCTCTCCGTGTCTTTCCCTTTCTCTCCCTGTCTCTCCTGTCTCTCCGTGTCCCCCTGTCCCCTGTCTCTCCGTGTCTCTCCCTTTCTCTCCCCTGTCTCTCCCTGTCTCTCCCCTCTCCTGTGTCTCTCCCTTTCTCTCCCTGTCTCTCCCTGTGTCTCTCCCCGTCTCTCCTGTCTCTCTCTCTCCCTTTCTCTCCCTGTCTCTCCTCTGTCTCTCCCTGTCCCTCCCTTTCCGTCTCTCCGTGTCTCTCCCTGTCTCTCCTCTCTCCCTCCTGTCTCTCCGTGTCTCTCCTGTCTCTCTTTCCCCCTGTCTCTCCCTGTCTCTCTCCGTGTCTCTCCCTGTCTCTCCCTGTCTCTCCCCCTGTCTCTCCCTGTCTCTCCCTGTGTCTCTCCCTGTCTCTCCTTGTCTCTCCTGTGTCTCTCCCTGTCTCTCCCTTTGTCTCTCCCTGTCTCTCCCTGTCTCTCCCTGTCTCTCCCTCTCTCCTTGTCTCCCTTTCTCTCCCTGTCTCTCCCTGTCCTCTCCCCCATCTCTCCGTGTCTCTCCCTGTCTCTCCTGTCTCTCCCTGTCTCTCCCTCTCTCCCTTCTCTCCCTTCTCTCCCTGTCTCTCCCTGTCTCTCCGTGTCTCTCCCTGTCTCTCCCCATCTCTCCCTGTCTCTCCGTGTCTCTCCCCTGTCTCTCCTCTCCCCTGTCTCTCCCTGTCTCTCTCTCCCTGTCTCTCCCTGTCTCTCCCTGTCTCTCCCCGTCTCTCCGTGTCTCTCCCTGTGTCTCCTTTCTCTCAGTGTCTCTCCTGTCTCTCCGTGTCTCTCCCTGTCTCTCCCTGTCTCTCCGTGTCTCTCCCTGTCTCTCCGTGTCTCTCTCTCCCATGTCTCTCCTTTCTCTCCCTGTCTCTCCCTGTCTCTCCCCATCTCCGTGTCTCTCCCTGTCTCTCCCTTCTCTCCTGTCTCCCCTGTCTCCTCCCTGTCTCCCCCGTCTCTCCCTGTCTCTCCCTCTCTCCTCCTCCTCTCTCCCCGTCTCTCCCTGTCTCTCCGTGTCTCTCCCTCTCCGTGTCTCTCCCTGTCTCTCCTGTCTCTCCCTTGTCTCTCCCTGTCTCCTCTCTGTGTCTCTCCGTGTCCCTCTCTCCGTGTCTCTCCCTGTCTCTCCCTGTGTCTCCCCTGTCTCTCCCTGTCTCTCTCCCTGTCTCTCCCTGTCTCTCCCTGTCTCTCTCCCTGTCTCTCCGTGTCTCTCCGTGTCTCTCCCTTTCTCTCCCGTGTCTCTCCCTGTCCATCTCTCCGTGTCTCTCTCCTGTCTCTCCCTGTCTCTCCCTGTCTCTCTCTCCTTCTCTCTCCGTCTCCTCCCTGTCTCTCCGTCTCCCCGTCCTCTCCTTGTCTCTCCCTTGTCTCTCCCCCTGTCTCTCCCTGTCTCTCCGTGTCTCTCCTCTCTCCCTGTCTCTCCCTGTCTCTCCCGTGTCTCTCCTGTCTCTCCCCTCCCCTCCTCTCCGTGTCTCTCTCCCCGTCTCTCCCTGTCTCTCCCTGTCTCTCCCTCTCTCCTCCGTCTCTCCGTGTCTCTCCTGTCTCTCCTCCTGTCTCTCCCCGTGTCTCTCCCTGTCTCTCCTGTCTCTCCCCCCGTCTCTCCCTGTCTCCCTGTCTCTCCGTGTCTCTCCCCTCTCTCCGTGTCCTCCCTTTCTCTCCCTGTCTCTCCCCCTCTCCCGTGTCTCTCTCCCTGTCTCTCCGTGTCTCTCCCTCTCCTGTCTCTCCCTTGTCTCTCCCCGTCTCTCCCGTGTCTCTCCCTGTCTCTCCGTGTCTCTCCCTGTGTCTCTCCCTGTCTCTCCCCATCTCTCCGTGTCTCTCCCCTCCCTCTCTCCCGTGTCTCTCCCTGTCTCTCCCCTGTCTCTCCCTGTCTCTCTCCTGTCTCTCCTGTCTCTCCTTCCGTCTCTCCCTGTCTCTCTCTCCTGTGTCTCTCCCTGTCTCTCCGTGTCTCTCCTGTCTCTCCCCGTCTCTCCTGTCTCTCTGTCTCTCCCCCTCTCCCCGTCTCTCCGTGTCTCTCCCTGTCTCTCCCTGTCTCCATCCCCTGTCTCTCCCTCTCTGTCTCTCCGTGTCTCTCCCTGTCTCTCCCTCTCTCTCCCCGTCTCTCCGTCTCTCTCCGTGTCTCTCCCTTTCTCTCCCTGTCTCTCCCCTCTCTCTCCCTGTCTCCCCGTCTCTCCGTGTCTCTCTCCCTGTCTCTCCCGTCTCTCCCTGTCTCTCCTGTGTCTCTCCCTGTCTCTCCGTGTCTCTCCCTGTCTCTCCCTTTCTCTCCCCCGTCTCTCCGTGTCTCTCCCCTGTCTCTCCGTGTCTCTCCCTGTCTCCGTGTCTCTCCCCGTCTCTCCTGTCTCTCCCCATCTCTCCGTGTCTCTACGTGTCTCTCCCTTTCTCTCCGTGTCTCTCCCTGTCTCTCCGTGTCTCCCCCTGTCTCTCCCTCTCCTCCGTCTCTCCTTTCTCTCCCTGTCTCTCCGTGTCTCTCCCTCCTGTCTCTCCCTTTCTCTCCCCGTCTCTCCTCCCTTGTCTCTCCCGTGTCTCTCCCTGTCTCTCCCTGTCTCTCCCTGTCTCTCCCTGTCTCTCCCCGTCTCTCCGTGTCTCTCCTCGTCTCTCCCTGTCTCTCCCCGTCTCTCCCCTGTCTCCCCATCCTCCGTGTCTCCGTTCTCTCTTCCTGTCTCTCCCCCGTCTCTCCCTGTCTCTCCCGTGTCTCTCCTGTCTCCCGTCCTCCCTGTCTCTCCCCTGTCTCTCCCTGTCTCTCCGGGTCTCTCTCCGTGTCTCTCCCCTCTCCGTGTCTCTCCGTCTCTCTCCCTGTCTCTCCTTTCTCTCCCCTGTCTCTCCCCGTCTCTCCGTGTCTCTCCCTGTCTCTCCTGGTGTCTCCCTGTCTCTCCCTTTCTCTCCCTGTCTCTCCGTGTCTCTCTCCGTGTCTCTCCCTTTCTCTCCGTGTCTCTCCCTTCTCTCGTGTCTCTCCGTGTCTCTCCCTGTCTCTCCCTGTCTCTCCCCCGTCTCTCCTGTCTCTCCCCTGTCTCTCCTTGTCCTCCCCGTCTGTCCCTGTCTCTCCTGTGTCTCTCCCTGTCCCGTGTCTCCGTCTCTCCCTTTCTCTCCTGTTCCCTGTCTCTCCCCGTCTCTCCCTGTCTCTCCGTGTCTCCCCTGTCTCTCGTGTCTCTCCCCGTCTCTCCCTGTCTCTCCCCATCTCTCCGTGTCTCTCTCCGTGTCTCTCCTGTCTCTCCCGTCTCTCCCTGTCTCTCCGTGTCTCTCCCTGTCTCTCCCTGTCTCTCCCTGTCTCTCCTCCGTGTCTCTCCCCGTCTCCCTGTCTCCCCCGGTTCTCCCGTGTCTCTCCCCTTTCTCTCCCTGTCTCTCCCCGCTGTCTCCCCCTCCTCTCCGTGTCTCTTCCTGTCTCTCTTTCTCCCTGTCTCTCCCTCCCTCTCCGTGTCTCTCCCTTGTCTGTGTCTCTCCCTGTCTCTCCCTTTCTCTCCGTGTCTCTCCTGTCTCTCCCTCTCCATGTCTCTCCCTCTCTCCCGTGTCTCTCCCTGTCTCTCCATGTCTCTCCATGTCTCCCCGTCTCCCCGGTCTCTCCCTCTCTCCCTGTCTCTCCCTGTCTCTTCCGTGTCTTCCCTGTCTCTCTCCTTCTCTCTCCCCCCGTCTCTCCCTGTCTCTCTTTCTCTTCCTGTCTCTCCCCATCTCTCCCTGTCTCCCCTGTGTCTCTCCGTGTCTCTCCGTGTCTCTCCCTGTCTCTCCCTTTCTCTCCCCTGTCTCTCCGTGTCTCTCCCTTCTCTCCATGTCTCTCCCTGTCTCTCCCTGTCTCTCCTGTCTCCCCTGTCTCTCCCTGTCTCTCCCCATCTCTCCGTGTCTCTCTCCGTGTCTCTCCCTTTCTCCCGTGTCTCTCCCTGTCTCTCCGTGTCTCCCCTGTCTCTCCCTTCTCTCCCATCTCTCCCTGTCTCTTCTGTGTCTCTCCCTGTCTCTCTCTCCTGTCTCTCCCTGTCCTCCCCTTTCTCTCCGTGTCTCTCCCCCTCTCTCCCTGTCTCCCCCGTCTCCTGTCTCTCCGTGTCTCTCTCCCTGTCTCTCCCTGTCTCTTCCTGTCTCTTCCTTTCTCCCCCCTGTCTCTCCCCTGTCTCTCCTTGTCTCTCCCCCGTCTCTCTGTCTCTCCCTGTCTCTCCTGTCTCTCCCTTTCTTCCTGTCTCTCCCTGTCTCTCCTGTCTCTTCCTTTCTCCTGTCTCTTCCTGTCTCTCCCCTGTCTCTCCCTGTCTCTTCCATGTCTCTCCTGTCTCCTTTCTCCCTGTCTCTTCCTTTCTCTCCCTGTCTCTCCCTGTCTCTCCATGTCTCTTCCTTTCGCCCTGTCTCTCCTTGTCTCTTCCTTTTCTCTCCCTGTCTCTTCCTGTCTCTCCCTGTCTCTCCGTTTCTCCCTGTCTCTCCCTGTCTCTCCCTGTCTCTCCTTGTCTCTTCCTGTCTCTTCCTCTCTCCATGTCTCTTCCTCCCGTGTCTCTCCCTGTCTCTCCCTGTCTCTTCCTCTCTCCCTGTCTCTCCCTGTCTCTCCCTGTCTCTCTCCTGTCTCTCCCTTTCTCTCCTGTCTCTCCCCGTCTCTCCGTGTCTCCCCCTGTCTCTCCTGTCTCTCCCTGTCTCTCCCTGTCTCTCCTGTGTCTCTCTCCTGTATCTCCTTTCCTGTCCCCTTCTCTTCCTGTCTCTCCCTGTCTCTCCTTCTCCCCCCTGTCTCTTGTCTCTTCCTTTCTCTCCCTGTCTCTCCCTGTCTCTTCCTGTCTCTTCCTTTCTCTCCCTGTATCTCCCTGTCTCTTCCTTTCTCTCCCTGTCTCTCCCTGTCTCTTCCTTTCTCTCCCTGTCTCTCCCTGTCTCTTCCTTTCTCCCCCTCTCCTTCTCTTCCTTTCTCTCCCTGTCTCTTCCTTTCTCTCCCTGTCTCTCCCTGTCTCTTCCTGTCTCTTCCTTTCTCTCCCTGTATCTCCCTGTCTCTTCCTTTCTCTCCCTGTCTCTTCCTGTTCCTTTTCCCCGTCTCTCCTTGTCTCTTCCTTTCTCTCTCTCCTGTCTCTTCCTTTCTCTCCCTGTCTCTTCCTTTCTCTCCCTGTCTCTCCCTGTCTCTTCCTTTCTCTTTCTCCCTGTCTCCTTGTCTCTTCCTTTCTCTCCCTGTCTCTTCCTGTCTCTCCCTGTCTCTTCCTCCTGTCTCTTCCTTTCTCTCCCTGTCTCTCCCTTGTCTCTTCCTTTCTCCCCCTCTCCCTGTCTCTTCCTTTCTCCCCCTTCTTTCCTTTCTCTCCCTGTCTCTTCCTTTCTCTCCTGTATCTCCTGTCTCTTCCTTTCTCCCTGTCTCTTCCTGTCTCTCCCTGTCCTTCCTTTCTCCCCCTGTCTCTTCCTTTCTCTGTCTCTCCCTGTCTCTTCCTGTCTCTTCCTTTCTCTTCCTGTCTCTTCCTTCCTTTCTCTCCCTGTATCTCCCTGTCTCTTCCTTTCTCTCCCTGTATCTCCCTGTCTCTTCCTTTCTCTCCTGTATCTCCCCTGTCTCTTCCTTTCTCTCCCTGTATCTCCCTGTCTCTTCCTTTCTCTCCTGTATCCCTGTCTCCTTTCTCTCCCTGTCTCTTCCTTCTCTTCTTTCCTCCTGTATCTCCCTGTCTCTCCCCGTCTCTCCCTGTCTCTTCCTTTCTCTCCCTGTCTCTTCCTTTCTCTCCCTGTATCTCCCCGTCTCTTCCTGTCTCTTCCTTTCTCTTCCTGTCTCTTCCTTTCTCCCCTCTTCCTTTCTCCCTGTCTCTTCCTGTCTCTCCTCTCCCTGTCTCTTCCTGTCTCTCCCTGTCTCTCCCTCTCTTCCTGTCTCTTCCTTTCTCTTCCTTTCTTCCTTTCCCCCCTGTCTCTTCCTTTTCCTGTCTTTCCTGTCTCTCTTTCCTTTCTTCCCTCCCTGTCTCTCCCTGTCTCTTCCTGTCTCTTCCTGTCTCTTCCTTTCTCCCTGTATCTCCCTGTTCCTTTCTCTCCCTTTCTCCCTGTCTCTTCCTTTCTCTCCTGTATCTCCCTGTCTCTTCCTTTCTCTTCTCCCTGTCTCTTCCTTTCTCCCCCTGTCTCTTCCTTCCTTTCTCTCCCTGTCTCTCCCTGTCTCTCCCCGTCTCTCCTGTCTTCCTTTCCTCCCTGTCTCTTCCTTTCTCTCCCTGTATCTCCCCTTCCTTCCTGTCTCTTCCTTTCTCTTCCTGTCTCTTCCTTTCTCCCCTGTCTCTTCCTTTCTCTCCTGTCTCTTCCTGTCTCTCCTCCCTGTCTCTTCCTGTCTCTTCCTGTCTCTCCTTTCTGTCTCTTCCTTTCTCCCCCTGTATCTGTCTCTTCCTGTCTCTTCCTGTCTTCCTTTCTCCCCCTGTCTCTCTCCTGTCTCTCCCTGTCTCTTCCTGTCTCTTCCTGTCTTCTCCCTGTCTCTTCCTTCTCTCCCTGTCTCTTCCTGTCTCTCCCTGTCTCTCCCTGTCTCTTCCTGTCTCTTCCTTTCTCTTCCCTTCCTTTCTCCCCCTTCCTTTCCTGTCCTCCTGTCTCTCCCTGTCTCTTCCTGTCTCTCCCTGTCTCTTCCTGTCTCTTCCTTTCTCCCCCTGTCTCTCCCTGTCTCTTCCTGTATCTCCCTGTCTCTCCCTTTCTCTCCCTGTCTCTTCCTGTCTCTCCCTGTCTCCCTGTCTTTCCTTTCTCCCTGTCTCTCCCTGTCTCTTCCTTTTCCTTTCTCCCTGTCTCTCCTTTCTGTCTCTTCCTGTCTCTTCTCTTCCCTCTCTCCCTGTATCTCCCTGTCTCTTCCTTTCTCTCCCTGTATCTCCCTGTCTCTTCCTTTCTCTCCCTGTATCTTCCTTTCTGTCTCTTCCTTTCTCTCCTTTCTCTCCCTGTCTCTTCCTGTCTCTCCCTGTCTCTCCCTGTCTCTTCCTTTCTCTCCCTGTCTCTCCCTGTCTCTTCCTGTCTCTTCCTTTCTCTCCCTGTCTCTCCCTGTCTCTTCCTTTCTCCCCCTGTCTCTCCCTGTCTCTTCCTGTCTCTCCCTGTCTCTCCCTGTCTCTTCCTGTCTCTCCCTGTCTCTCCCTGTCTCTCCCTGTCTCTTCCTGTCTCTCCCTGTCTCTCCCTGTCTCTTCCTGTCCCTGTCTTCCTTTCTCCCCCTGTCTCTCCCTGTCTCTCCTTCTCTTCCCCCTGTCTCTCCCTGTCTCTTCCTTTCTCCCCCTGTCTCTCCCTGTCTCTTCCTGTCTCTTCCCTTCTCTCCCTCCCCTGTATCTCCCTGTCTCTTCCTGTATCTCCCTGTCTCTTCCTTTCTCTCCCTGTCTCTTCCTGTCTCTCCCTGTCTCTTCCTTTCTCCCCCTGTCTCTTCCTTTCTCTCCTGTCTCTCCCTGTCTCTTCCTGTCTCTTCCTTTCTCTCCCTGTATCTCCCTGTCTCTTTCCTTTCTCTCCCTGTATCTCCCTGTCTCTTCCTTTCTCTCCCTGTATCTCCCTGTCTCTTCCTTTCTCTCTCCCTGTCTCTTCCTGTCTCTCCCTGTCTCTCCCTGTCTCTTCCTGTCTCTCCCTCTCTCTCCTGTCTCTTCCTTTCTCCCCTGTATCTCCCTGTCTCTTCCTTTCTCTCCCTGTCTCTTCCTGTCTCTTCCTTTCTCTCCCTGTCTCTTCCTGTCTCTTCCTTTCTCTCCCTGTATCTTCCTGTCTCTTCCTTTCTCCCCCTGTATCTCCCTGTCTCTTCCTGTCTCTTCCTTTCTCTTTCTCTCTCTTTCTTTCTCTCTCTTTCTCTCGCTTTCATTATCTCTATTTTTCTCTCCCCCTCTTTCTCTCTCTCTCTTATTCTCTTTATTTTTCTCTTCCCACCCATGTCTCTCTCTTCCCCCCAGGTCTTCTCTGGGTGGTCTCCTCTCCTCCTCCTACAGACAGCATCAGGAGTCCCTGTCGGCCGAGAGAGAGACGTCGTGCAGAGAGAGAGGAAAGACTGCAGAGGATAGAGAGAGAGGAGAGGAACAAACACAGTCGAGACTATGTGGACAAAATGGAAGAGGCCAGGATGGCACGGGATGAGAGGTGAGTTTAAAATACATCAACTACATGAACTCATCCACACAGAGAGGGAGAGAGAGCGAGAGAGAAACAGAGAGAGGGAGGAAGGGAGATGGGGGAAGAGAGAGACAGAGAGAGAGAGGGATGGGGAAGAGAGAGAGAGACAGATAGAGAGAAGGATGGGGAAGAGAGAGACAGAGGGGGAGAGAGAGAGACAGAGAGAGAGAGAGAGAGAGAGAGAGAGAGAGTGATGGGGATGAGAGACAGAGAGAGAGAGACAGAGAAAGACAGAGAGAGAGATGGGGGGGCATCCTACCCTCACACACTCTGCCAATAACACAAGTATTGACTTGAGGGAATATGTATGTCTCCAGTTAGGAAACGGTTCCTGCTTTGTAATTGTTTTCAGGTTAAAAATGTGCTCTTTACTGCCAAAGGCA
>NW_024607863.1:0-37500 GCF_018296145.1 Oncorhynchus tshawytscha | reverse complement strand
TAAAAGCCTGTGAACGTCGTTCACCTTTAACCTTAATAGGTGTCATCAGGTGGGAGTGAACAACACAGTTAATCAAACTGCTGCTCCCTCCCTCCCTCCCTCCCTCCCTCCCTCCCTCCATCTCCCTCCCTCCATCCCTCCATCTCCCTCCCTCCCTCCCTCCCTCCCTCCATCTCCCTCCCTCCATCCCTCCATCTCCCTCCCTCCCTCCCTCCTCCCTCCCTCCATCTCCCTCCCTCCATCCCTCCATCTCCCTCCCTCCATCCCTCCCTCCCTCCCTCCCTCCCTCCATCTCCCTCTCTCCATCTCCCTCTCTCCATTCCTCCCTCCATCTCCCTCTCTCCCCCCATATCCCTCCCTCCATCTCCCTCTCTCCCTCCATATCCCTCCCTCATCCCTCCCTCCATATCCCTCCCTCCATCCCTCCCTCCATCATCCCTCCCTCCATATCCCTCCCTCCATCTCCCCTCCCTCCATATCCCTCCCTCCATCTCCCTCTCTCCATCCCTCCCTCCATCTCCCTCCCTCCATCCCTCCCCCATAGCCCTCCCTCCATCCCTCCCCCATCTCCCTTCCTCCATCCCTCCCTCCCTCCATCTCCCCATCCCTCCATCCCCCTCCATCCTTCCCTCCATCTCACTCCATCCCTCCCTCCATCTCCCCCCATCTCCATCCCTCCATGCATCTCACTCCCTCCATCTCCCTCCTCCATATCCCTCCCTCCATCCCTCCCTCCATATCCCTCTCTCCATCCCTCCCTCCCTCCATCTCCCTCTCTCCATCCCTCCCCTCCCTCCATCTCCCTCTCTCCATCCCTCCCTCCCTCCATCTCCCTCCCTCCATCTCCCTCTCTCCATCTCCCTCTCTCCATCTCCCTCTCTCCATCCCTCCCTCCATCTCCCTCTCTCCATCCCTCCCTCCATCTCCCTCTCTCCATCCCTCCCTCCCTCCATATCCCTCCCTCCATCCCTCCCTCCATCTCCCTCTCTCATCCCTCCCTCCCTCCATATCCCTCCCTCCATCCCTCCCTCCATATCACTCCCTCCATCCCTCCCTCCATATCCCTCCCTCTATCTCCCTCCCTCATCCCTCCCTCCATCTCCCTCTCTCCATCCCTCCCTCCCTCCATATCCCTCTCTCCATCCCTCCCTCCATCTCCCTCTCTCCATCCCTCCCTCCCTCCATATCCCTCCCTCCATCCCTCCCTCCATCTCCCTCTCTCCATCCCTCCCTCCCTCCATATCCCTCCCTCCATCCCTCCTCCATATCACTCCCTCCATCCCTCTCTCCATCCCTCCCTCCATCTCCCTCTCTCCATCCCTCCCTCCATCTCCCTCTCTCCATCCCTCCCTCCCTCCATATCCTCCCTCCATCCCTCCCTCCATCTCCCTCTCTCATCCCTCCCTCCCTCCATATCCCTCCCTCCATCCCTCCCTCCATATCCTCCCTCCATCCCTCCCTCCATATCACTCCCTCCATCCCTCCTCCATATCCCTCCCTCTATCTCCCTCCCTCCATCCCTCCCTCCATCTCCCTCTCTCCATCCATCCCTCCCTCCCTCCATATCCCTCTCTCCATCCCTCCCTCCATCTCCCTCTCTCCATCCCTCCCTCCCTCCATATCCATCCCTCCCTCCCTCCCTCTATCTCCCTCCCTCCATCCCTCCCTCCATCTCCCTCTCTCCATCCTCCCTCCCTCCATATCCCTCTCTCCATCCCTCCCTCCATCTCCCTCTCTCCATCCCTCCCTCCTCCATATCCCTCCCTCCATCCCTCCCTCCATCTCCCTCTCTCCATCCCTCCCTCCCTCCATATCCCTCCCTCCATCCCTCCCTCCATCTCCCTCTCTCCATCCCTCCCTCCATCTCCCTCTCTCCATCCCTCCCTCCCTCCCTCCATCTCCCTCTCTCCATTCCTCCCTCCATCTCCCTCTCTCCCCCATATCCCTCCCTCCATCTCCCTCTCTCCCTCCATATCCCTCCCTCATCCCTCCCTCCATATCCCTCCCTCATCCCTCCCTCCATATCCCTCCCTCCATCCCTCCCTCCATCATCCCTCCCTCCATATCCCTCCCTCCATCTCCCTCCCTCCATATCCCTCCCTCCATCTCCCTCCTCCATATCCCTCCCTCCATCTCCCTCTCTCCATCCCTCCCTCCATCTCCCTCCCTCCATCCCTCCCCCATATCCCTCCCTCCATCCCTCCCCCATCTCCCTCCCTCCATCCCTCCCCCATCTCCTTCCTCCATCCCTCCCTCCCTCCATCTCCCCCATCCCTCCATCCCCCTCTCTCCCTCCATATCCCTCCCTCCATCCCTCCCTCCATATCCCTCCCTCCATCCCTCCCTCCATATCCCTCCTCCATCCCTCCCTCCATATCCCTCCCTCCATCCCTCCCTCCATATCCCTCCCTCCATCTCCCTCTCTCCATCCCTCCCTCCATCTCCCTCCCTCCATATCCCTCCCCTCCATATCCCTCCCTCCATCCCTCCCTCCATCTCCCTCCCTCCATATCCTCCCTCCATCCCTCCCTCCATATCCCTCCTCCATCCCTCCCTCCATATCCCTCCCTCCATCCCTCCCTCCATATCCCTCCCTCCATCTCCCTCTCTTCATCCCTCCCTCCATCTCCCTCCCTCCATATCCCTCCCTCCATCCCTCCCTCCATATCCCTCCCTCCATCTCCCTCTCTCCATCCCTCCCTCCATATCCCTCTCTCCATCCCTCCCTCCATCTCCCTCTCTCCATCCCTCCCTCCATCTCCCTCCCTCCATCCCTCCCTCTCTCCATCCCTCCCTCTCTCCATCCCTCCCACCATCTCCTCCCTCCATCCCTCCCTCCATCTCCCTCTCTCCATCCCTCCCTCCATCTCCCTCTCTCCATCCCTCCCTCCATCTCCCTCCCTCCATCCCTCCCTCCATATCCCTCCCTCCCTCCATCTCCTTCCTCCATCCCTCCCTCCATCTCCCTCTCTCCATCTCCCTTCCTCCATCCCTCCCTCCATCTCCCTCTCTCCATCTCCCTTCCTCCATCCCTCCCTCCATCTCCCTCTCCATCTCCCTTCCTCCATCCCTCCCTCCATCTCCCTCTCTCCATCTCCCTTCCTCCATCCCTCTCTCCATCTCCTTCCTCCATCCCTCCCTCCATCTCCCTTCCTCCATCCCTCCCTCCATCTCCCTCTCTCCATCTCCCTCTCTCCATCCCTCCCTCCCTCCATCTCCCTCTCTCCATCCCTCCCTCCCTCCATCTCCCTCCATCTCCCTCTCTCCATCCCTCCCTCCATCTCCCTCCATCCCTCCCTCCCTCCATCTCCCTCTCTCCATCCCTCCCTCCCTCCATCTCCCTCTCTCCATCCCTCCCTCCATCTCCCTCTCTCCATCCCTCCCTCCCTCCATATCCCTCCCTCCATCCCTCCATCTCCCTCTCTCCATCCCTCCTCCATATCCCTCCCTCCATCCCTCCCTCCATATCACTCCCTCCATCCCTCCCTCCATATCACTCCCTCCATCCCTCCCTCCATATCACTCCCTCCATCCCTCCCTCCATATCCCTCCCTCTATCTCCTCCCTCCATCCCTCCTCCATATCCCTCCATCCCTCCCTCCATATCACTCCCTCCATCCCTCCCTCCATATCCTCCCTCCATCCCTCTCTCCATCCCTCCCTCCCTCCCTCCATCTCCCTCTCTCCATCCCTCCCTCCATCTCCCTCTCTCCCCTCCATATCCCTCCCTCCATCTCCCTCTCTCCCTCCATATCCCTCCCTCATCCCTCCATCCCTCCCTCCATCTCCCTCCCTCCATCCCTCCCCATATCCCTCCCTCCATCCCTCCCCCATCTCCCTTCCTCCATCCCTCCCTCCCTCCATCTCCCCCATCCCTCCATCCCTCCCTCCATCTCCCTCTCTCCCTCCATATCCCTCCCCCATCTCCCTCTCTCCATCCCTCCCTCCATCTCCTCCCTCCATCCCTCCCTCTCTCCATCCCTCCCTCTCTCCATCCCTCCCACCATCTCCCTCCCTCCATCCCTCCCTCCATCTCCCTCTCTCCATCCCTCCCTCCATCTCCATCCCTCCCTCCATCCCTCCCTCCATATCCCTCCCTCCCTCCATCTCCCTTCCTCCATCCCTCCCTCCATCTCCCTCTCTCCATCTCCCTTCCTCCATCCCTCCCTCCATCTCCCTCTCTCCATCTCCTTCCTCCATCCCTCCCTCCATCTCCCTCTCTCCATCTCCTTCCTCCATCCCTCCCTCCATCTCCCTCTCTCCATCTCCCTTCCTCCATCCCTCCCTCCATCTCCCTCTCTCCATCTCCTTCCTCCATCCCTCCCTCCATCTCCCTCTCTCCATCCCTCCTCCCTCCATCTCCCTCTCTCCATCCCTCCCTCCCTCCATCTCCCTCTCTCCATCCCTCCCTCCCTCCATCTCCCTCTCTCCATCCCTCCCTCCCTCCATCTCCCTCTCTCCATCCCTCCCTCCCTCCATCTCCCTCTCTCCATCCCTCCCTCCATCTCCTCTCTCCATCCCTCCCTCCATCTCCCTCTCTCCATCCCTCCCTCCCTCCATATCCCTCCCTCCATCCCTCCATCTCCCTCTCTCCATCCCTCCCTCCATATCCCTCCCTCCATCCCTCCTCCATATCCTCCCTCCATCCCTCCCTCCATATCACTCCCTCCATATCCCTCCATCCCTCCCTCCCTCCATATCACTCCCTCCATCCCTCTCTCCATCCCTCCCTCCCTCCCTCCATCTCCCTCTCTCCATCCCTCCCTCCATCTCCCTCTCTCCCTCCATATCCCTCCCTCCATCTCCCTCTCTCCCTCCATATCCCTCCCTCCATCTCCCTCTCTCCCTCCATATCCCTCCCTCATCCCTCCATCCCTCCCTCCATCTCCCTCCTCCATCCCTCCCCCCATATCCCTCCCTCCATCCCTCCCCCATCTCCCTTCCTCCATCCCTCCCTCCCTCCATCTCCCCATCCCTCCATCCCTCCCTCCATCTCCCTCTCTCCCTCCATATCCCTCCCTCATCCCTCCATCCCTCCCTCCATCTCCCTCCCTCCATCCCTCCCCCATATCCCTCCCTCCATCCCTCCCTCCATCTCCCTCCCTCCATATCCCTCCCTCCATCCCTCCCTCCATATCCCTCCCTCCATCCCTCCCTCCATATCCCTCCCTCCATCCCTCCCTCCATATCCCTCCCTCCATCCCTCCTCCATATCCCTCCCTCCATATCCCTCCCTCCATCCCTCCCTCCATCCTCCCTCCATATCCCTCCCTCCATCCCTCCCTCCATATCCCTCCCTCCATCCCTCCCTCCATCCCTCCCTCCATATCCCTCCCTCCATCTCCCTCTCTCCATCCCTCCCTCCATCTCCCTCCTCCATATCCCTCCCTCCATCCCTCCCTCCATATCCCTCCCTCCATCCCTCCTCCATATCCCTCCCTCCATCTCCCTCTCTCCATCCCTCCCTCCATATCCCTCCCTCCATCCCTCCCCCCATATCCCTCCCTCCATCCCTCCCCCATCTCCTTCCTCCATCCCTCCCTCCCTCCATCTCCCCCCATCCCTCCATCCATCCCTCCATCTCCCTTACCTCCATCCCTCCCTCCATCTCCCTCTCTCCATCCCTCCCTCCATCTCCTCCCTCCATCCCTCCCTCCATATCCCTCCCTCCCTCCATCTCCCTTCCTCCATCCCTCCCTCCATCTCCCTCTCTCCATCCCTCCCTCCCTCCCTCCATCTCCCTCTCTCCATCCCTACCTCCCTCCATCTCCCTCTCTCCATCCCTCCCTCCATCTCCCTCTCTCCATCCCTCCCTCCATCTCCCTCTCTCCATCCCTCCCTCCCTCCATATCCCTCCCTCCATCCCTCCATCTCCCTCTCTCCATCCCTCCCTCCATATCCCTCCCTCCATCCCTCCCTCCATATCCTCCCTCCATCCCTCCCTCCATATCCTCCCTCCATCCCTCCCTCCATATCCCTCCCTCTATCTCCCTCCCTCCATATCCCTCCATCCCTCCCTCCATATCACTCCCTCCATCCCTCCCTCCATATCCTCCCTCCATCCCTCTCTCCATCCCTCCCTCCCTCCCTCCATCTCCCTCTCTCCATCCCTCCCTCCATCTCCTCTCTCCTCCATATCCCTCCCTCCATCTCCCTCTCTCCCTCCATATCCCTCCCTCCATCTCCCTCTCTCCTCCATATCCCTCCCTCATCCCTCCCTCCATCTCCCTCCCTCCATCCCTCCCCCCCATATCCCTCCCTCCATCCCTCCCCCATCTCCCTTCCTCCATCCCTCCCTCCATCTCCCCCATCCCTCCATCCATCCCTCCATCCATCTCCCCCATCTCCATCCCTCCATGCATCTCACTCCCTCCATCTCCCTCCCTCCATCTCCCTCTCTCCATCCCTCCCTCCCTCCATATCCCTCCCTCCATCCCTCCATCTCCCTCTCTCCATCCCTCCCTCCATATCCCTCCCTCCATCCCTCCCTCCATATCCTCCCTCCATCCCTCCCTCCATATCCTCCTCCATCCCTCCCTCCATATCCCTCCCTCCATCTCCCTCTCTCCATCCCTCCCTCCATATCCTCCCTCCATCCCTCCCCCATATCCCTCCCCCATCTCCCTTCCTCCATCTCCCCCATCCCTCCATCCATCCCTCCATCCCCCTCCATCCTTCCCTCCATCTCACTCCATCTCCCCCATCTCCATCCCTCCATGCATCTCACTCCATCCATCTCCATCCCTCCATGCATCTCACTCCATCCATCTCCCTCCATCTCCCTCCATCTCCCTCCATCCCTCCCTCAATCTCCCTCCATCCCCCTCCATCCCTCCCTCCATCCTTCCCTCCATCTCACTCCATCCCTCCCTCCATCTCACTCCATCCCTCCCTCCATCTCCCCCATCTCCATCCCTCCATGCATCTCACTCCATCCATCTCCCTTCATCCTGACATAGATGAATAAAGAAAGATAGACCGTCCAGATATATCCCCTTGTCTCAGGCTTGTAACTATGACCAACCAGACAGATATATCCCCTTGTCTCAGGCTTGTAACTATGACCAACCAGACAGATATATCCCCCTGTCTCAGGCTTGTAACTATGACCAACCAGACAGATATATCCCCCTTGTCTCAGGCTTGTAACTATGACCAACCAGACAGATATATCCCCTTGTCTCAGGCTTGTAACTATGACCAACCAGACAGATAGATCCCCCTTGTCTCAGGCTTGTAACTATGACCAACCAGACAGATATATCCCCCTTGTCTCAGGCTTGTAACTATGACCAACCAGACAGATATATCCCCCTTGTCTCAGGCTTGTAACTATGACCAACCAGACAGATATATCCCCTTGTCTCAGGCTTGTAACTATGACCAACCAGACAGATAGACCCCCTTGTCTCAGGCTTGTAACTATGACCAACCAGACAGATATATCCCCCTTGTCTCAGGCTTGTAACTATGACCAACCAGACAGATATATCCCCCTTGTCTCAGGCTTGTAACTATGACCAACCAGACAGATATATCCCCTTGTCTCAGGCTTGTAACTATGACCAACCAGACAGATATATCCCCCTTGTCTCAGGCTTGTAACTATGACCAACCAGACATATACATCCCCCTTGTCTCAGGCTTGTAACTATGACCAACCAGACAGATAGACCTCCTTGTCTCAGGCTTGTAACTAAGACCAACCAGACAGATAGATCCTCCCCGTCTCAGGCTTGTAACTATGACCAACCAGACAGATATATCCCCCTTGTCTCAGGCTTGTAACTATGACCAACCAGACAGATAGATCCCCCTTGTCTCAGGCTTGTAACTATGACCAACCAGACAGATATATCCCCCTTGTCTCAGGCTTGTAACTATGACCAACCAGACAGATAGATCCCCTTGTCTCAGGCTTGTAACTATGACCAACCAGACAGATAGACCCCTTGTCTCAGCCTTGTAACTATGACCAACCAGACAGATAGACCCCTTGTCTCAGGCTTGTAACTATGACCAACCAGACAGATAGACCCCTTGTCTCAGGCTTGTAACTATGACCAACCAGACAGATATATCCCCCTTGTCTCAGGCTTGTAACTATGACCAACCAGACAGATATATCCCCCTTGTCTCAGGCTTGTAACTATGACCAACCAGACAGATAGACCTCCTTGTCTCAGGCTTGTAACTATGACCAACCAGACAGATATATCCCCTTGTCTCAGGCTTGTAACTATGACCAACCAGACAGATATATCCCCCTTGTCTCAGGCTTGTAACTATGACCAACCAGACAGATAGATCCCCCTTGTCTCAGGCTTGTAACTATGACCAACCAGACAGATATATCCCCCTTGTCTCAGGCTTGTAACTATGACCAACCAGACAGATAGATCCCCCTTGTCTCAGGCTTGTAACTATGACCAACCTGACAGATAGATCCCCCTTGTCTCAGCCTTGTAACTATGACCAACCAGACAGATAGACCCCCTTGTCTCAGGCTTGTAACTATGACCAACCAGACAGATAGACCCCCTTGTCTCAGGCTTGTAACTATGACCAACCAGACAGATATATCCCCTTGTCTCAGGCTTGTAACTATGACCAACCAGACAGATATATCCCCCTTGTCTCAGGCTTGTAACTATGACCAACCAGACAGATATAACCCCCTTGTCTCAGGCTTGTAACTATGACCAACCAGACAGATATATCCCCCTTGTCTCAGGCTTGTAACTATGACCAACCAGACAGATATATCCCCCTTGTCTCAGGCTTGTAACTATGACCAACCAGACAGATAGACCTCCTTGTCTCAGGCTTGTAACTAAGACCAACCAGACAGATAGATCCTCCCCCGTCTCAGGCTTGTAACTATGACCAACCAGACAGATATATCCCCTTGTCTCAGGCTTGTAACTATGACCAACCAGACAGATAGATCCCCCTTGTCTCAGGCTTGTAACTATGACCAACCAGACAGATAGATCCCCTTGTCTCAGGCTTGTAACTATGACCAACCAGACAGATATATCCCCCTTGTCTCAGGCTTGTAACTATGACCAACCAGACAGATACATCCCCTTGTCTCAGGCTTGTAACTATGACCAACCAGACAGATAGACCTCCTTGTCTCAGGCTTGTAACTAAGACCAACCAGACAGATAGATCCTCCCCGTCTCAGGCTTGTAACTATGACCAACCAGACAGATATATCCCCTTGTCTCAGGCTTGTAACTATGACCAACCAGACAGATATATCCCCCTTGTCTCAGGCTTGTAACTATGACCAACCAGACAGATATATCCCCCTTGTCTCAGGCTTGTAACTATGACCAACCAGACAGATATATCCCCCTTGTCTCAGGCTTGTAACTATGACCAACCAGACAGATACATCCCCCTTGTCTCAGGCTTGTAACTATGACCAACCAGACAGATAGACCTCCTTGTCTCAGGCTTGTAACTAAGACCAACCAGACAGATAGATCCTCCCCCGTCTCAGGCTTGTAACTATGACCAACCAGACAGATATATCCCCCTTGTCTCAGGCTTGTAACTATGACCAACCAGACAGATAGATCCCCCTTGTCTCAGGCTTGTAACTATGACCAACCAGACAGATATATCCCCCTTGTCTCAGGCTTGTAACTATGACCAACCAGACAGATAGATCCCCTTGTCTCAGGCTTGTAACTATGACCAACCAGACAGATAGACCCCTTGTCTCAGCCTTGTAACTATGACCAACCAGACAGATAGACCCCTTGTCTCAGGCTTGTAACTATGACCAACCAGACAGATAGACCCCCTTGTCTCAGGCTTGTAACTATGACCAACCAGACAGATATATCCCCCTTGTCTCAGGCTTGTAACTATGACCAACCAGACAGATATATCCCCCTTGTCTCAGGCTTGTAACTATGACCAACCAGACAGATAGACCTCCTTGTCTCAGGCTTGTAACTATGACCAACCAGACAGATATATCCCCCTTGTCTCAGGCTTGTAACTATGACCAACCAGACAGATATATCCCCTTGTCTCAGGCTTGTAACTATGACCAACCAGACAGATAGATCCCCTTGTCTCAGGCTTGTAACTATGACCAACCAGACAGATATATCCCCCTTGTCTCAGGCTTGTAACTATGACCAACCAGACAGATAGATCCCCTTGTCTCAGGCTTGTAACTATGACCAACCTGACAGATAGATCCCCCTTGTCTCAGCCTTGTAACTATGACCAACCAGACAGATAGACCCCCTTGTCTCAGGCTTGTAACTATGACCAACCAGACAGATAGACCCCTTGTCTCAGGCTTGTAACTATGACCAACCAGACAGATATATCCCCCTTGTCTCAGGCTTGTAACTATGACCAACCAGACAGATATAACCCCCTTGTCTCAGGCTTGTAACTATGACCAACCAGACAGATATATCCCCTTGTCTCAGGCTTGTAACTATGACCAACCAGACAGATATATCCCCCTTGTCTCAGGCTTGTAACTATGACCAACCAGACAGATAGACCTCCTTGTCTCAGGCTTGTAACTAAGACCAACCAGACAGATAGATCCTCCCCGTCTCAGGCTTGTAACTATGACCAACCAGACAGATATATCCCCCTTGTCTCAGGCTTGTAACTATGACCAACCAGACAGATAGATCCCCCTTGTCTCAGGCTTGTAACTATGACCAACCAGACAGATATATCCCCCTTGTCTCAGGCTTGTAACTATGACCAACCAGACAGATAGATCCCCCTTGTCTCAGGCTTGTAACTATGACCAACCTGACAGATAGATCCCCTTGTCTCAGCCTTGTAACTATGACCAACCAGACAGATAGACCCCTTGTCTCAGGCTTGTAACTATGACCAACCAGACAGATAGATCCTCCCCGTCTCAGGCTTGTAACTATGACCAACCAGACAGATAGACCCCCCATCTCAGGCTTGTAACTATGACCAACCAGACAGATAGATCCCCCCCGTCTCAGGCTTGTAACTATGACCAACCAGACTGATATATCCCCTTGTCTCAGGCTTGTAACTATGACCAACCAGACAGATAGACCCCTTGTCTCAGGCTTGTAACTATGACCAGCCAGACAGATATATCCCCCTTGTCTCAGGCTTGTAACTATGACCAACCAGACAGATATATCCCCTTGTCTCAGGCTTGTAACTATGACCAACCAGACAGATAGACCCCCTCCCCCCATCTCAGGCTTGTAACTATGACCAACCAGACAGATAGACCCCCATCTCAGGCTTGTAACTATGACCAACCAGACAGATAGACCTCCTTGTCTCAGGCTTGTAACTATGACCAACCAGACAGATAGATCCCCCTTGTCTCAGGCTTGTAACTATGACCAACCAGACAGATATATCCCCCTTGTCTCAGGCTTGTAACTATGACCAACCAGACAGATATATCCCCTTGTCTCAGGCTTGTAACTATGACCAACCAGACAGATATATCCCCCTTGTCTCAGGCTTGTAACTATGACCAACCAGACAGATATATCCCCTTGTCTCAGGCTTGTAACTATGACCAACCAGACAGATAGATCCCCCTTGTCTCAGGCTTGTAACTATGACCAACCAGACAGATATATCCCCTTGTCTCAGGCTTGTAACTATGACCAACCAGACAGATATATCCCCTTGTCTCAGGCTTGTAACTATGAACAACCAGACAGATATATCCCCCTTGTCTCAGGCTTGTAACTATGACCAACCAGACAGATAGACCCCTTGTCTCAGGCTTGTAACTATGACCAACCAGACAGATATATCCCCTTGTCTCAGGCTTGTAACTATGACCAACCAGACAGATATATCCCCTTGTCTCAGGCTTGTAACTATGACCAACCAGACAGATATATCCCCTTGTCTCAGGCTTGTAACTATGACCAACCAGACAGATATATCCCCCTTGTCTCAGGCTTGTAACTATGACCAACCAGACATATACATCCCCCTTGTCTCAGGCTTGTAACTATGACCAACCAGACAGATAGACCTCCTTGTCTCAGGCTTGTAACTAAGACCAACCAGACAGATAGATCCTCCCCCGTCTCAGGCTTGTAACTATGACCAACCAGACAGATATATCCCCCTTGTCTCAGGCTTGTAACTATGACCAACCAGACAGATAGATCCCCCTTGTCTCAGGCTTGTAACTATGACCAACCAGACAGATATATCCCCCTTGTCTCAGGCTTGTAACTATGACCAACCAGACAGATAGATCCCCTTGTCTCAGGCTTGTAACTATGACCAACCAGACAGATAGACCCCTTGTCTCAGCCTTGTAACTATGACCAACCAGACAGATAGACCCCTTGTCTCAGGCTTGTAACTATGACCAACCAGACAGATAGACCCCTTGTCTCAGGCTTGTAACTATGACCAACCAGACAGATATATCCCCCTTGTCTCAGGCTTGTAACTATGACCAACCAGACAGATATATCCCCCTTGTCTCAGGCTTGTAACTATGACCAACCAGACAGATAGACCTCCTTGTCTCAGGCTTGTAACTATGACCAACCAGACAGATATATCCCCCTTGTCTCAGGCTTGTAACTATGACCAACCAGACAGATATATCCCCTTGTCTCAGGCTTGTAACTATGACCAACCAGACAGATAGATCCCCCTTGTCTCAGGCTTGTAACTATGACCAACCAGACAGATATATCCCCTTGTCTCAGGCTTGTAACTATGACCAACCAGACAGATAGATCCCCCTTGTCTCAGGCTTGTAACTATGACCAACCTGACAGATAGATCCCCCTTGTCTCAGCCTTGTAACTATGACCAACCAGACAGATAGACCCCTTGTCTCAGGCTTGTAACTATGACCAACCAGACAGATAGACCCCCTTGTCTCAGGCTTGTAACTATGACCAACCAGACAGATATATCCCCTTGTCTCAGGCTTGTAACTATGACCAACCAGACAGATATATCCCCCTTGTCTCAGGCTTGTAACTATGACCAACCAGACAGATATAACCCCTTGTCTCAGGCTTGTAACTATGACCAACCAGACAGATATATCCCCCTGTCTCAGGCTTGTAACTATGACCAACCAGACAGATATATCCCCCTTGTCTCAGGCTTGTAACTATGACCAACCAGACAGATAGACCTCCTTGTCTCAGGCTTGTAACTAAGACCAACCAGACAGATAGATCCTCCCCCCGTCTCAGGCTTGTAACTATGACCAACCAGACAGATATATCCCCCTTGTCTCAGGCTTGTAACTATGACCAACCAGACAGATAGATCCCCCTTGTCTCAGGCTTGTAACTATGACCAACCAGACAGATAGATCCCCCTTGTCTCAGGCTTGTAACTATGACCAACCAGACAGATATATCCCCTTGTCTCAGGCTTGTAACTATGACCAACCAGACAGATACATCCCCTTGTCTCAGGCTTGTAACTATGACCAACCAGACAGATAGACCTCCTTGTCTCAGGCTTGTAACTAAGACCAACCAGACAGATAGATCCTCCCCCGTCTCAGGCTTGTAACTATGACCAACCAGACAGATATATCCCCCTTGTCTCAGGCTTGTAACTATGACCAACCAGACAGATATATCCCCCTTGTCTCAGGCTTGTAACTATGACCAACCAGACAGATATATCCCCCTTGTCTCAGGCTTGTAACTATGACCAACCAGACAGATATATCCCCCTTGTCTCAGGCTTGTAACTATGACCAACCAGACAGATACATCCCCCTTGTCTCAGGCTTGTAACTATGACCAACCAGACAGATAGACCTCCTTGTCTCAGGCTTGTAACTAAGACCAACCAGACAGATAGATCCTCCCCGTCTCAGGCTTGTAACTATGACCAACCAGACAGATATATCCCCCTTGTCTCAGGCTTGTAACTATGACCAACCAGACAGATCCCCCTTGTCTCAGGCTTGTAACTATGACCAACCAGACAGATATATCCCCTTGTCTCAGGCTTGTAACTATGACCAACCAGACAGATAGATCCCCCTTGTCTCAGGCTTGTAACTATGACCAACCAGACAGATAGACCCCTTGTCTCAGCCTTGTAACTATGACCAACCAGACAGATAGACCCCCTTGTCTCAGGCTTGTAACTATGACCAACCAGACAGATAGACCCCCTTGTCTCAGGCTTGTAACTATGACCAACCAGACAGATATATCCCCCTTGTCTCAGGCTTGTAACTATGACCAACCAGACAGATATATCCCCTTGTCTCAGGCTTGTAACTATGACCAACCAGACAGATAGACCTCCTTGTCTCAGGCTTGTAACTATGACCAACCAGACAGATATATCCCCCTTGTCTCAGGCTTGTAACTATGACCAACCAGACAGATATATCCCCCTTGTCTCAGGCTTGTAACTATGACCAACCAGACAGATAGATCCCCCTTGTCTCAGGCTTGTAACTATGACCAACCAGACAGATATATCCCCCTTGTCTCAGGCTTGTAACTATGACCAACCAGACAGATAGATCCCCCTTGTCTCAGGCTTGTAACTATGACCAACCTGACAGATAGATCCCCCTTGTCTCAGCCTTGTAACTATGACCAACCAGACAGATAGACCCCCTTGTCTCAGGCTTGTAACTATGACCAACCAGACAGATAGACCCCTTGTCTCAGGCTTGTAACTATGACCAACCAGACAGATATATCCCCTTGTCTCAGGCTTGTAACTATGACCAACCAGACAGATATATCCCCCTTGTCTCAGGCTTGTAACTATGACCAACCAGACAGATAGACCTCCTTGTCTCAGGCTTGTAACTAAGACCAACCAGACAGATAGATCCTCCCCGTCTCAGGCTTGTAACTATGACCAACCAGACAGATATATCCCCTTGTCTCAGGCTTGTAACTATGACCAACCAGACAGATAGATCCCCCTTGTCTCAGGCTTGTAACTATGACCAACCAGACAGATATATCCCCCTTGTCTCAGGCTTGTAACTATGACCAACCAGACAGATAGATCCCCTTGTCTCAGGCTTGTAACTATGACCAACCTGACAGATAGATCCCCCTTGTCTCAGCCTTGTAACTATGACCAACCAGACAGATAGACCCCTTGTCTCAGGCTTGTAACTATGACCAACCAGACAGATAGACCCCCTTGTCTCAGGCTTGTAACTATGACCAACCAGACAGATATATCCCCCTTGTCTCAGGCTTGTAACTATGACCAACCAGACAGATATATCCCCCTTGTCTCAGGCTTGTAACTATGACCAACCAGACAGATAGACCTCCTTGTCTCAGGCTTGTAACTAAGACCAACCAGACAGATAGATCCTCCCCGTCTCAGGCTTGTAACTATGACCAACCAGACAGATATATCCCCCTTGTCTCAGGCTTGTAACTATGACCAACCAGACAGATAGATCCCCCTTGTCTCAGGCTTGTAACTATGACCAACCAGACAGATATATCCCCCTTGTCTCAGGCTTGTAACTATGACCAACCAGACAGATAGATCCCCCTTGTCTCAGGCTTGTAACTATGACCAACCTGACAGATAGATCCCCCTTGTCTCAGCCTTGTAACTATGACCAACCAGACAGATAGACCCCCTTGTCTCAGGCTTGTAACTATGACCAACCAGACAGATAGATCCTCCCCCGTCTCAGGCTTGTAACTATGACCAACCAGACAGATAGACCCCCATCTCAGGCTTGTAACTATGACCAACCAGACAGATAGATCCCCCCGTCTCAGGCTTGTAACTATGACCAACCAGACTGATATATCCCCCTTGTCTCAGGCTTGTAACTATGACCAACCAGACAGATAGACCCCCTTGTCTCAGGCTTGTAACTATGACCAGCCAGACAGATATATCCCCCTTGTCTCAGGCTTGTAACTATGACCAACCAGACAGATATATCCCCTTGTCTCAGGCTTGTAACTATGACCAACCAGACAGATAGACCCCCCCCCCCCATCTCAGGCTTGTAACTATGACCAACCAGACAGATAGACCCCCATCTCAGGCTTGTAACTATGACCAACCAGACAGATAGATCCCCTTGTCTCAGGCTTGTAACTATGACCAACGAGACAGATCGATCCACCCCCCCCGTCTCAGGCTTGTAACTATGACCAACCAGACAGATAGACCCCTTGTCTCAGGCTTGTACCTATGACCAACCAGACAGATAGACCCCCTTGTCTCAGGCTTGTAACTATATAGTCTCCACTCTGTACCGGAACCCCCTGTATATAACCTCTACATTGACTCTGTACCGGTACCCCCTGTATATAGCCTCTACATTGACTCTGTACCGGTACCCCTGTATATAGTCTCCACATTGACTCTGTACCGGTACCCCCTGTATATAGCCTCCACATTGACTCTGTACCGGTACCCCCTGTATAAAGCCTCCACATTGACTCTGTACCGGTACCCCCTGTATATAGTCTCCACATTGACTCTGTACCGGTACCCCCTGTATATAGTCTCCACATTGACTCTGTACCGTAATACCCTGTATATAGCCTCCACATTGACTCTGTACTGGTACCCCCTGTATATAGCCTCTACATTGACTCTGTACCGGTACCCCCTGTATATAGTCTCCACATTGACTCTGTACCGGTACCCCCTGTATATAGCCTCCACATTGACTCTGTACCGGTACCCCCTGTATATAGCCTCCACATTGACTCTGTACTGGTACCCCCTGTATATAGCCTCCACATTGACTCTGTTCAGGTACCCCCTGTATATAGCCTCCACACTGACTCTGTTCAGGTACCCCCTGTATATAGCCTCCACATTGACTCTGTTCAGGTACCCCCTGTATATAACCTCCACATTGACTCTGTACCGGTACCCCCTGTATATAACCTCTACATTGACTCTGTACCGGTACCCCCTGTATATAACCTCTACATTGACTCTGTACCGGTAACCCCTGTATATAGCCTCCACATTGACTCTGTACTGGTACCCCCTGTATATAGCCTCCACATTGACTCTGTTCAGGTACCCCCTGTATATAGCCTCCACACTGACTCTGTTCAGGTACCCCCTGTATATAGCCTCCACATTGACTCTGTTCAGGTACCCCCTGTATATAACCTCCACATTGACTCTGTACCGGTACCCCCTGTATATAACCTCTACATTGACTCTGTACCGGTACCCCCCTGTATATAACCTCTACATTGACTCTGTACCGGTAACCCCTGTATATAGCCTCCACATTGACTCTGTACCGGTACCCCCTGTATATAGCCTCCACATTGACTCTGTACCGGTACCCCCTGTATATAGCCTCCACATTGACTCTGTACCGGTACCCCCTGTATATAGCCTCCACATTGACTCTGTACCGGTACCCCCTGTATATAGCCTCCACATTGACTCTGTACCGTAACACCCTGTATATAGCCTCCACATTGACTCTGTACCGGTACCCCCTGTATATAGCCTCCACATTGACTCTGTACCGGTACCCCCTGTATATAGCCTCCACATTGACTCTGTACCGGAACCCCTGTATATAGCCTCCACATTGACTCTGTACCGTAACACCCTGTATATAGCCTCCACATTGACTCTGTACCGTAACACCCTGTATATAGCCTCCACATTGACTCTGTACCGTAACACCCTGTATATAGCCTCCACATTGACTCTGTACCGTAACACCCTGTATATAGCCTCCACATTGACTCTGTACCGTAACACCCTGTATATAGCCTCCACATTGACTCTGTACCGTAACACCCTGTATATAGCCTCCACATTGACTCTGTACCGTAACACCCTGTATATAGCCTCCACATTGACTCTGTACCGTAACACCCTGTATATAGCCTCCACATTGACTCTGTACCGGTACCCCCTGTATATAGCCTCCACATTGACTCTGTACCGTAACACCCTGTATATAGCCTCCACATTGACTCTGTACCGTAACACCCTGTATATAGCCTCCACATTGACTCTGTACCGTAACACCCTGTATATAGTCTCCACATTGACTCTGTACCGTAACACCCTGTATATAGCCTCCACATTGACTCTGTACCGTAACACCCTGTATATAGCCTCCACATTGATTCTGTACCGTAACACCCTGTATATAGCCTCCACATTGACTCTGTACCGTAACACCCTGTATATAGCCTCCACATTGACTCTGTACCGGTACCCCTGGGTATATAGCCTCCACATTGACTCTGTACCGTAACACCCTGTATATAGCCTCCACATTGACTCTGTACCGTAACACCCTGTATATAGCCTCCACATTGACTCTGTACCGGTACCCCCTGTATATAGCCTCCACATTGACTCTGTACCGGTACCCCCTGTATATAGCCTCCACATTGACTCTGTACCGTAACACCCTGTATATAGCCTCCACATTGACTCTGTACCGTAACACCCTGTATATAGCCTCCACATTGACTCTGTACCGTAACACCCTGTATATAGTCTCCACATTGACTCTGTACCGTAACACCCTGTATATAGCCTCCACATTGACTCTGTACCGTAACACCCTGTATATAGCCTCCACATTGACTCTGTACCGTAACACCCTGTATATAGCCTCCACATTGACTCTGTACCGTAACACCCTGTATATAGCCTCCACATTGACTCTGTACCGGTACCCCCTGTATATAGCCTCCACATTGACTCTGTACCGTAACACCCTGTATATAGCCTCCACATTGACTCTGTACCGTAACACCCTGTATATAGCCTCCACATTGACTCTGTACCGGTACCCCCTGTATATAGCCTCCACATTGACTCTGTACCGGTACCCCCTGTATATAGCCTCCACATTGACTCTGTACCGTAACACCCTGTATATAGCCTCCACATTGACTCTGTACCGTAACACCCTGTATATAGCCTCCACATTGACTCTGTACCGTAACACCCTGTATATAGCCTCCACATTGACTCTGTACCGTAACACCCTGTATATAGCCTCCACATTGACTCTGTACCGGTACCCCCTGTATATAGCCTCCACATTGACTCTGTACCGTAACACCCTGTATATAGTCTCCACATTGACTCTGTACCGTAACACCCTGTATATAGCCTCCACATTGACTCTGTACCGTAACACCCTGTATATAGCCTCCACATTGACTCTGTACCGTAACACCCTGTATATAGCCTCCACATTGACTCTGTACCGGTATCCCCTGTATATAGCCTCCACATTGACTCTGTACCGTAACACCCTGTATATAGCCTCCACATTGACTCTGTACCGTAACACCCTGTATATAGCCTCCACATTGACTCTGTACCGTAACACCCTGTATATAGCCTCCACATTGACTCTGTACCGTAACACCCTGTATATAGCCTCCACATTGACTCTGTACCGTAACACCCTGTATATAGCCTCCACATTGACTCTGTACCGTAACACCCTGTATATAGCCTCCACATTGACTCTGTACCGTAACACCCTGTATATAGCCTCCACATTGACTCTGTACCGTAACACCCTGTATATAGCCTCCACATTGACTCTGTACCGTAACACCCTGTATATAGCCTCCACATTGACTCTGTACCGTAACACCCTGTATATAGCCTCCACATTGACTCTGTACCGTAATACCCTGTATATAGCCTCCACATTGACTCTGTACCGGTACACCCTGTATATAGCCTCCACATTGACTCTGTACCATAACACCCTGTATATAGCCTCCACATTGACTCTGTACCGTAATAACACCTATATATAGCCTCCACATGGACTCTGTACTGTAATACCCCCTGTATATAGCCTCCACATTGACTCTGTACCGTACACCCTGAAAATAGCCTCCACATTGACTCTGTACCGTAACACCCTGTATATAGCCTCCACATTGACTCTGTACCGTAACACCCTGTATATAGCCTCCACATTGACTCTGTACCGTAATACCCTGTATATAGCCTCCACATTGACTCTGTACCGTAATACCCTGTATATAGCCTCCACATTGACTCTGTACCGGTAGCCCCTGTATACAGCCTCCACATTGACTCTGTACCGTAACACCCTGTATATAGCCTCCACATTGACTCTGTACCGTAACACCCTGTATATAGCCTCCACATTGACTCTGTACCGTAACACCCTGTATATAGCCTCACTATTGTTATTTTACTGCTGCTCTTTAATGATTTGTGTGGGTATTTCTCTTAACTGCATTGTTGGTTAAAGGGGTCGTAAGTAGGCATTTCACTGTCAGGTCTTCCTGTTGTATTCGGCAAATGTGACAAATGCGATTTGATTTGTATTGAGACTTTCCTAAAATCCCTGTGTTTTTCCACCTAGTAAACAGTCTTAAAGCAGCTCGATCTCCCTCCCTTTCCTGACAATCTCCTCTGAAGAGTAATTATGGGTATAATCACAACTCCTTGCACATTGTGTTGCAGCTCTCTGTTGGGTTTAGCATACTAATTTAGCTTATATCACAGGCTCGTTGTTTGCGGAAACATAATCCTGAAGAATCACACCCCTCACTGAACCATGACTGATTGTCTGCTATGTGTTGAATGTTGATACAGACATTATACTGTTTATTCCCTGAGTTAACCACACATTATACTGTAGTCTACCCTGAGTATACCACACATTATACTGTAGTCTACCCTGACTATACCACACATTATACTGTAGTCTACCCTGAGTATACCACACATTATACTGTAGTCTACCCTGAGTATACCACACATTATACTGTAGTCTACCCTGACTATACCACACATTATACTGTAGTCTACCCTGAGTATACCACACATTATACTGTATACCACACATTATACTGTAGTCTACCCTGACTATACCACACATTATACTGTAGTCTACCCTGACTATACCACACATTATACTGTAGTCTACCCTGACTATACCACACATTATACTGTAGTCTACCCTGAGTATACCACACATTATACTGTAGTCTACCCTGACTATACCACACATTATACTGTAGTCTACCCTGAGTATACCACACATTATACTGTAGTCTACCCTGACTATACCAACATTATACTGTAGTCTACCCTGAGTATACCACACATTATACTGTAGTCTACCCTGAGTATACCACACATTATACTGTAGTCTACCCTGAGTATACCACACATTATACTGTAGTCTACCCTGAGTATACCACACATTATACTGTAGTCTACCCTGACTATACCACACATTATACTGTAGTCTACCCTGACTATACCACACATTATACTGTAGTCTACCCTGACTATACCACACATTATACTGTAGTCTACCCTGACTATACCACACATTATACTGTAGTCTACCCTGACTATACCACACATTATACTGTAGTCTACCCTGAGTATACCACACATTATACTGTAGTCTACCCTGACTATACCACACATTATACTGTAGTCTACCCTGACTATACCACACATTATACTGTAGTCTACCCTGACTATACCACACATTATACTGTAGTCTACCCTGACTATACCACACATTATACTGTAGTCTACCCTGAGTATACCACACATTATACTGTAGTCTACCCTGACTATACCACACATTATACTGTAGTCTACCCTGACTATACCACACATTATACTGTAGTCTACCCTGACTATACCACACATTATACTGTAGTCTACCCTGACTATACCACACATTATACTGTAGTCTACCCTGAGTATACCACACATTATACTGTAGTCTACCCTGACTATACCACACATTATACTGTAGTCTACCCTGAGTATACCACACATTATACTGTAGTCTACCCTGAGTATACCACACATTATACTGTTTATTCCCTGAGTTAACCACACATTATACTGTAGTCTACCCTGAGTATACCACACATTATACTGTAGTCTACCCTGACTATACCACACATTATACTGTAGTCTACCCTGAGTATACCACACATTATACTGTAGTCTACCCTGACTATACCACACATTATACTGTAGTCTACCCTGACTATACCACACATTATACTGTAGTCTACCCTGAGTTAACCACACATTATACTGTAGTCTACCCTGACTATACCACACATTATACTGTAGTCTACCCTGAGCATACCACACATTATACTGTAGTCTACCCTGAGTTAACCACACATTATACTGTAGTCTACCCTGAGTTAACCACACATTATACTGTAGTCTACCCTGAGTTAACCACACATTATACTGTAGTCTACCCTGAGTTAACCACACATTATACTGTAGTCTACCCTGAGAATACCACACATTATACTGTAGTCTACCCTGAGTATACCACACATTATACTGTAGTCTACCCTGAGTATACCACACATTATACTGTAGTCTACCCTGAGTTAACCACACATATACTGTAGTCTACCCTGAGTATACCACACATTATACTGTAGTCTACCCTGAGTATACCACAGGTCTACCCTGAGTATACCAAATACATTATACTGTTGTTTACCCTGAGTTGCATACCACCCATTTTGCTGTCAGAACAGCCTGGGCCATGGACTCTACAAGGTGTAAATACTTCCACAGGGATGCTGGTCCATGTTAAATCCAATACTTCCACAGGGATGCTGGTCCATGTTAAATCCAGTACTTCCACAGGGATGCTGGTCCATGTTAAATCTACCCCCACAGTATAGCAACATCAGGATGTCCTTCCTGGGTGGTTGAGTTCTTGATACCCCCACCTGTTGCCCTCAAAACCCCAGCAGCCATGGACTTCTTGACACAAAACGGGATGCTGGTCCATGTTAAATCACCTACTAGGGATGCTGGTCCAAAGGCACTTAAATATTTTGTCTTGCCCATTTAAATCCTCTGAATGACACATGCTGGTCCATGTTAAATTGTCTCAAGACTTAAAAATGCTGGTCTTTAACCTGTCTCCAATACTTCATCTACAGGGATGCTGGGATTTAACAATACATCAATATGGGATCATAGATTTCAATCCTGGATTCACCTGGTCAGTCTATGTCATGGAAAGAAAGAGCTGGTGTCCATGTTTTGAAAACCTCAGTTAGGTGTTATGTAGGCTGGATGTCCTTTGGGTGGTTGAAATTCTTGATACACACTGGGGTCCTTGAGGCCTTCAAATAACGTAAACCACAAGAATGTAGTTCTGTCTGTTTACAAAACGATTAGGACCAGCTAGATACCCCATTCTGTTAGCAGTGTGATTTGGTCTTGCCCATTCACCCTGTGTCTGTTAGCACAATCCATGTCAGCTAGATACCGGTGTCTGTTAGACTTGAAAGGATCCGCTTTATACCTGTGTCTGTTAGTAATGTGATTAGGATCAGCTAGATTGAAGTGGATTTAACTAGATACCTGTGTCTGTTAGTATGTGGGATCATAGATTTCACCTGGATTCACCTAGATACCTGTGTCTATGTCATGGAAAGAGCAGGTGTTCTTACCTGTGTTGTTAGCAGTGTCAGTGTAGGTGTTAGCTAGGTCCTACCTGTCACTGTCTGTTAGTAGTGTGATTAGGATCAGCTAGATACCTTGTCTGTTAGAGTGTTAGTCCTTATGGCCTTCCAGGAATCTGTTAACGCAAACCACAGAATGATACCTGTGTCTGTTAGCAATGTGATTAGGATCAGCTAGATACCCGTGTCTGTCTGTTAGCAGTGTGAGCAGTGTGATTAGGATCAGCTAGATACCTGTGTCTGTTAGCAGTGTGATTAGGATCAGCTAGATACCTGTGTCTGTTAGCAGTGTGATTAGGATCAGCTAGATACCTGTGTCTGTTAGCAGTGTGATTAGGATTAGCTAGATACCTGTGTCTGTTAGCAGTGTGAGGATTAGGATTAGGATTAGCTAGATTAGGATTAGCTAGATACCTGTGTCTGTTAGCAGTGTGATTAGGATCAGCTAGATACCTGTGTCTGTTAGCAGTGTCAGAGTAGGATTAGCTAGATACCTGTGTCTGTTAGTAATGTGATTTAGGATTAGCTAGATACCTGTGTCTGTTAACAGTGTGATTAGGATTAGGATTAGCTAGATACCTGTGTCTGTTAGCAGTGTGATTTAGGATTAGCTAGATATCTGTGTCTGTTAGCAATGTGAGTAGGATTAGGATTAGCTAGATACCTGTTTCTGTTAGCAGAATGGTTATGGTTAGATTAGGATTAGCTAGATACCTGTGTCTGTTAGCAGTGTGATTAGGATTAGCTAAATACCTGTGTCTGTTAGCAGAATGTGATTAGGATTAGCTAGATACCTGTGTCTGTTAGCAATGTGTAGGATTAGGATTAGCTAAATACCTGTGTCTGTTAGCAGTGTTAGATTAGGATTAGCTAGATATCTGTGTCTCTTAGCAGTGTGGTTAGGATTAGCTAGATATCTGTGTCTGTTAGCAGTGTGAGTAAAGTTAAATTAAATTAAATCTAAATGTATTTCTCACATGTGCCGAATACAACCTTACCGTGAATCGCAGTTTGCAGTGTGAGTTAGCTAGATACTTGTGGAATGTTTACACTCTAAATAGCTTTTTCCCACCTGACCTCCTACAAAAGCCCGGTGACCAGGGTGCACTCAGAGGCCACACAGCCAGAGGCCACACAGCCAGAGGCCACACAGCCAGAGGCCACACAGCCAGAGGCCACACAGCCAGAGGCCACACAGCCAGAGGCCACACAGCCAGGGGCCACACAGCCAGGGGCCACACAGCCAGGGGCCACACAGCCAGGGGCCACACAGCCAGGGGCCACACAGCCAGGGGCCACACAGCCAGGGGCCAGGGGCCACAGCCAGGGGCCACACAGCCAGGGGCCACACAGCCAGGGCCACCACACTCAGGGCACACAGCCAGGGGCCACTCAGGGGCCAGCCAGAGCCAGGGGCCACACAGCCAGGGGCCACACAGCCAGGGGCCACTAGGCCAGGGTCAGCGTGGGGCCACACAGCCAGGGGCCACACAGCCAGGGCCAGGGGCCACACCAGTATCCAGCTGGCCACACCAGTGTGATCCACCCTCAGAGGCCACACAGGGGCAGCTGGCTCACGGGGGCCAGCCAGACCAGGTCAATCAGTCCCCAGGGTCAATGGTCTGCTGCCACACCAGTGTGATCTGACACTTTCAGACAGGACATACAGCTGGCTCGTTCTGGTCACACTTTCAATCAGGGCAGGACGGTCCTGTCGTTCTGACACTTTCTAGGGCAGGACGAGGAGCGAGGGAGTGTCGTTCTGACACTTTCTAGGGCAGGACGAGGAGCGAGGTCCTGTCGTTCTGACACTTTCTAGGGCAGGACGAGGAGCGAGGGAGTGTCGTTCTGACACTTTCTAGGGCAGGACGAGGAGCGAGGGAGTGTCGTTCTGACACTTTCTAGGGCAGGACGAGGAGCGAGGGAGTGTCGTTCTGACACTTTCTAGGGCAGGACGAGGAGCGAGGGAGTGTCGTTCTGACACTTTCTAGGGCAGGACGAGGAGCGAGGGAGTGTCGTTCTGACACTTTCTAGGGCAGGACGAGGAGCGAGGCCCTGTCGTTCTGACACTTTCTAGGGCAGGACGAGGAGCGAGGCCCTGTCGTTCTGACACTTTCTAGGGCAGGACGAGGAGCGAGGCCCTGTCGTTCTGACACTTTCTAGGGCAGGACGAGGAGCGAGGCCCTGTCGTTCTGACACTTTCTAGGGCAGGACGAGGAGCGAGGCCCTGTCGTTCTGACACTTTCTAGGGCAGGACGAGGAGCGAGGCCCTGTCGTTCTGACACTTTCTAGGGCAGGACGAGGAGCGAGGCCCTGTCGTTCTGACACTTTCTAGGGCAGGACGAGGAGCGAGGCCCTGTCGTTCTGACACTTTCTAGGGCAGGACGGAGCGAGGCCCTGTCGTTCTGACACTTTCTAGGGCAGGACGAGGAGCGAGGCCCTGTCGTTCTGACACTTTCTAGGGCAGGACGAGGAGCGAGGCCCTGTCGTTCTGACACTTTCTAGGGCAGGACGAGGAGTGAGGCCCTGTCGTTCTGACACTTTCTAGGGCAGGATGAGGAGCGAGGGAGTGTTCTGTGTTCCACAAGCGGTTGTGATATTTGTTACAAATCTAGATCATGTCCTCTGTCTCCGTCTCGTGGGAAATGAGCTCGTGGCTGAAGACTGGAGCAGTAGGGATGTAAACGTTACCATTGGACTTGCCTGGTTAAATATATATATATGTTTTAAAACACCCACTCTTCGTCACACTACCTCCTTGTGGCCCAGATGCGACTGTTTATTTGAAGTCTCCTGGCATTTTTAGGACAGTAGGGCTTCTATTTCGTGTATGCTATTCTGTTGGTAAGAATCAAACCTTGGCTCGTCACAATCTCCTTCAAGGTGTTTTGGTTTGGGCTGATCTGAGCCAGGGATGAGAGGCTGGGTTGAAGACAAGTGCGTTATGTTCTATTCTGTTGGTGAGAATCAAACCTTGGCTCGTCACAATCTCCTTCAAGGTGTTTTGGTTTGGGCTGATCTGAGCCAGGGATGAGAGGCTGGGTTGAGGACCCAGTAATAACAGCAGTGTATGTTATTCTGTTGGTGAGAATCAAACCTTGGCTAGATCACAGGCACTCCTTCAAGGTGTTTTGGTTTGGGCTGATCTGAGCCAGGGATGAGAGGCTGGGTTGAACAGGGCCCATGGTGCACTATGTAGGGAATATTATGGTGATGGTGTGTCATGCTATGGGGCCCTGGTCAGTAGATATATATAGGGAATAGGGTTCCATAGTGCACTATATAGGGTTATTGGTTCTATGGGGAGTCTAAAGTGTGCACTATATAGGGAATAGGGTTCTATGGGGCCCTGGTATTTCCTAGTAGTGCACTATATTAGGGAACAGGGTTCATGGTGCACTATGTAGGGAATATGGTTCTAGGGGCCCTGGTCTAAAGTAGTGCACTATATATAGGGAATAGGGTTCTATGGGGCCCTGGTCTAAAGTAGTGTACTATAGTATAGGGTTCAATAGGGCCCTGGTCTATAGTGCACTATATAGGGAATAGGGTTCTATGGGGCCCTGGTCTAAAGTAGTGCACTATATAGGGAATAGGGTTCTATGGGGCCCTGGTCTAAAGTAGTGCACTATATATAGGAATAGGGTTCTATAGTGCACTATATAGGAAATAGGGTTCTATGGGGCCCTGGTCTAAAGTAGTGCACTATATATAGGGAATAGGGTTCTATGAGGCCCTGGTCTAAAGTAGTGCACTATATAGGGAATAGGGTTCAATAGGGCCCTGGTCTAAAGTAGTGCACTATATAGGGAATAGGGTTCTATGGGGCCCTGGTCTAAAGTAGTGCACTATATAGGGAATAGGGTTCTATGGGGCCCTGGTCTAAAGTAGTGTACTATATAGGGAATAGGGTTCTATGGGGCCCTGGTCTAAAGTAGTGCACTATATATAGGGAATAGGGTGCTCTAGGGCTCTGGTCTAAAGTAGTGCACTATATAGGGAATAGGGTGCCATTTGGGACACAAACGGGCTGTGTATGACATCCTCCTCTCCTCTCTGTTTGGTTATTGGCTGGATAAAGATAGATCTCCTCTCTGTTTGGTTATTGGCTGGATAAAGATAGATCTCCTCTCTGTTTGGTTATTGGCTGGATAAAGATAGATCTCCTCTCTGTTTGGTTATTGGCTGGATAAAGATAGATCTCCTCTCCTCTCTGTTTGGTTATTGGCTGGATAAAGATAGATCTCCTCTCTGTTTGGTTATTGGCTGGATAAAGATAGATCTCCTCTCTGTTTGGTTATTGGCTGGATAAAGATAGATCTCCTCTCTCTGTTTGGTTATTGGCTGGATAAAGATAGATCTCCTCTCCTCTCTGTTTGGTTATTGGCTGGATAAAGATAGATCTCTCTCTCTGTTTGGTTATTGGCTGGATAAAGATAGATCTCCTCTCTGTTTGGTTATTCTGGATAAAGATAGATCTCTCTGTTTGGTTATTGGCTGGATAAAGATAGATCTCCTCTCCTCTCTGTTTGGTTATTGGCTGGATAAAGATAGATCTCCTCTCTGTTTGGTTATTGGCTGGATAAAGATAGATCTCCTCTCTGTTTGGTTATTGGCTGGATAAAGATGATTGGATTAAAGATAGATCTCCTCTCCTCTCTGTTTGGTTATTGGCTGGATAAAGATAGATCTCCTCCTCTGTTTGGTTATTGGCTGGATAAAGATAGATCTCCTCTCCTCTCTGTTTGGTTATTGGCTGGATAAAGATAGATCTCCTCTCCTCTCTGTTTGGTTATTGGCTGGATAAAGATAGATCTCCTCTCCTCTCTGTTTGGTTATTGGCTGGATAAAGATAGATCTCCTCTCCTCTCTGTTTGGTTATTGGCTGGATAAAGATAGATCTCCTCTCTGTTTGGTTATTGGCTGGATAAAGATAGATCTTCTCTCCTCTCTGTTTGGTTATTGGCTGGATAAAGATCGATCTCCTCTGTTTGATTATTGGCTGGATAAAGATAGATCTTATGCCTTCAAAATTCTCCCTGCCAAAGAAAGGAGGGTTAGGATTATTTTAATATGTGGGTTTTACTGTGATTAGTGAAGGGAACGTGGTGGAGATTTACAGCTATGTGATTTAGTTTACAGTGATTAGTGAAGGGAACGTGGTGGAGATTTACAGCTATGTGATTTAGTTTACAGTGATTAGTGAAGGGAACGTGATGGAGATTTTACAGCTATGTGATTTAGTTTACAGTGATTAGTGAAGGGAACGTGATGGAGATTTACAGCTATGTGATTTAGTTTTCAGTGATTAGTGAAGGGAACGTGATGGAGATTTACAGCTATGTGATTTAGTTTACAGTGATTAGTGAAGGGAACGTGATGGAGATTTACAGCTATGTGATTTAGTTTACAGTGATTAGTGAAGGGAACGTGATGGAGATTTACAGCTATGTGATTTAGTTTACAGTGATTAGTGAAGGGAACGTGATGGAGATTTACAGCTATGTGATTTAGTTTACAGTGATTAGTGAAGGGAACTGTGATGGAGATTTACAGCTATGTGATTTAGTTTACAGTGATTAGTGAAGGGATCGTGATGGAGATTTACAGCTATGTGATTTAGTTTACAGTGATTAGTGAAGGGAACGTGATGGAGATTTACAGCTATGTGATTTAGTTTACAGTGATTAGTGGAGGGAACGTGATGGAGATTTACAGCTATGTGATTTAGTTTACAGTGATTAGTGAAGGGAACGTGATGGAGATTTACAGCTATGTGATTTAGTTTACAGTGATTAGTGAAGGGAACGTGATGGAGATTTACAGCTATGTGATTTAGTTTACAGTGATTAGTGAAGGGAACGTGATGGAGATTTACAGCTATGTGATTTAGTTTACAGTGATTAGTGGAGGGAACGTGATGGAGATTTACAGCTATGTGATTTAGTTTACAGTGATTAGTGAAGGGAACGTGATGGAGATTTACAGCTATGTGATTTAGTTTACAGTGATTAGTGGAGGGAACGTGATGGAGATTTACAGCTATGTGATTTAGTTTACAGTGATTAGTGAAGGGAACGTGATGGAGATTTACAGCTATGTGATTTAGTTTACACCATGTGAATCATAACAAACTGACTTTAAGATCAGGCTGCCTTCTATCCAACAGTTAGTCATTAAGATCTTGTTGCCTGCCGTCCAACAGTTAGTTCTTTGTCATGGTCCTTCGAGGTGGATAGGAACAGACAGCGGTCAGATGTGAATCATCTGCAGAACATCGATCAGAGTCTGGCATCTCTGCTCTATTAGCTAGCTGTATCAGTCTGGCATCTCTGCTCTATTAGCTAGCTGTATCAGTCTGGCATCTCTGCTCTATTAGCTAGCTGTAGTCTGGCATCCCTGCTCTATTAGCTAGCTGTATCAGTCTGGTATCCCTGCTCTATTAACTAGCTGTATCAGTCTGGTATCCCTGCTCTATTAGCTAGCTGTATCAGTCTGGCATCTCTGCTCTATTAGCTAGCTGTATCAGTCTGGCATCTCTGCTCTATTAGCTAGCTGTATCAGAGTCTGGTATCCCTGCTCTATTAGCTAGCTGTATCAGAGTCTGGTATCCCTGCTCTATTAGCTAGCTGTATCAGTCTGGCATCCCTGCTCTATTAACTAGCTGTATCAGTCTGGCATCTCTGCTCTATTAGCTAGCTGTATCAGTCTGGCATCTCTGCTCTATTAGCTAGCTGTATCAGTCTGGCATCTCTGCTCTATTAGCTAGCTGTATCAGTCTGGCATCTCTGCTCTATTAGCTAGCTGTATCAGTCTGGCATCCCTGCTCTATTAGCTAGCTGTATCAGTCTGGCATCCCTGCTCTATTAGCTAGCTGTATCAGTCTGGCATCCTCACTGCTTTAGCTAGCTGTATCAGTCTGACATCCCTGCTCTATTAGCTGCTGATCAGTCTGGCATCCTCATTTTTAGCTCTGTATCAGGTCTGGCATCCCTGCTCTAGCTGCTGTAAACTCAGTCTGGCATCACAGCTCTATTAGGGTCAGTCTGGCATCCCTGCTCTATTATTCAGCTGTGTGTAGTAGGGTCCTTATTCAGCTGTGTGTAGTAGGGTCCTTATTCAGCTGTGTGTAGTAGGGTCCTTATTCAGCTGTGTGTAGACTTATTCAGCTGTGTAGTAGGGTCCTTATCAGCTGTGTGTAGTAGGGTCCTTATTCAGCTGTGTGTAGTAGGGTCCTTATTCAGCTGTGTGTAGTAGGGTCCATATTCCAGCTGTGTTTAGTAGGGTCCTTATTCAGCTGTGTGTAGTAGGGTCCTTATTCAGCTGTGTGTAGTAGGGTCCTTATTCAGCTGTGTGTAGTAGGGTCCTTATTCAGCTGTGTGTAGTAGGGTCCTTATTCAGCTGTGTGTAGTAGGGTCCTTATCAGCTGTGTGTAGGGTCCTTATTCAGCTGTGTGTAGTAGGGTCCTTTATTCAGCTGTGTGTACAGGGTCCTTATCAGCTGTGTATATACTGTCCTTATTCAGCTGTATCTTGCCTATGCTGCTCTGTACCATTATTCAGCTGTGTGTAGTAGGGGTCCTTATTCAGCTGTGTGTAAGACAGGGTCCTTATTCAGCTGTGTGTAGTTAGATTACTTATTCAGCTGTTAGTGCATTGGTCCTTATTCAGCACAAGTGTGTAGTAGGGTCCTTATTCAGCTGTGTGTAGTGGGTCCTTAAAATTCAGCTGTGTGTAGTAGGGTCCTTATCAGCTGTGTGTAGGAGGGTCCTTATTCAGCTGTGTGTAGGAGGGTCCTTATTCAGCTGTGTGTAGTAGGGTCCTTATTCAGCTGTGTGTAGGAGGGTCCTTATTCAGCTGTGTGTAGTAGGGTCCTTATTCAGCTGTGTGTAGTAGGGTCCATATCCAGCTGTGTGTAGGAGGGTCCAGTCTCTTTGTGTTCTGCATTAATGGTGGGGGTCCTGGCTCGCCTCTCGCAGGGTGTCGTAGGTTTGCAGCCCAAATGTCAACCTATCCCCTTTCTAGTGCACTTCTTGTCCCTGGACAAAAGTAGTGCACTCTGAAGGGAATCTGGATCCGTTTGGGCCGTGGCCTACATTCTGTGCAGACGTATCCTGGTAACAGAGGTAGACAGGTTAACAACACAGGACTGGATGATGTATTTAATGGAACACAGACACCATGAGAGTCTGACAGGAAGCCTGGTGGGGAGATATCACCTTCTGGACGTTATGCAGCCCTGCACACACACACACACCACACACCACACACCACACACACACACACACACACACACACACACACACACCACACACACACACACACACACACACACACACACACACACACACACACACACCACACACACACCACACACACACCACACACACACACACACACCACACCAGACACACCACACATTCACACACACACACACCACACACACACACACACACACACACACACCACACTCACACACACCACACTCTTACCCTAAACCACACTCTTACCCTAAACCTGACTTACCACAAACCAGACTCTCACCCTAAACCTCACTCTTACCAAACCAGACTCTACCCAAACCTGACTCACCCTAAACCAGACTCTTACCCTAAACCAGACTCTTACCCTAAACCAGACTCTTACCCTAAACCAGACTCTTACCCTAAACCAGACTCTTACCCTAAACCTGACTCTTACCCTAAACCAGACTCTTACCCTAAACCAGACTCTTACCCTAAACCAGACTCTTACCCTAAACCAGACTCTTACCCTAAACCTGACTCTTACCCTAAACCAGACTCTTACCCTAAACCAGACTCTCACCCTAAACCAGACTCTTACCCTAAACCTGACTCTTACCCTAAACAGACTCTTACCCTAAACCACTCTTACCAAACCTACTCTTACCCTAAACCTGACTCTTACCCTAAACCAGACTCTTACCCTAAACCAGACTCTTACCCTAAACCAGACTCTTACCCTAAACCAGACTCTTACCCTAAACCAGACTCTTACCCTAAACCAGACTCTTACCCTAAACCAGACTCTTACCCTAAACCAGACTCTCACCCTAAACCTCTTACTCTTAAACCAGACTCTTACCCTAAACCAGACTCTTACCCTAAACCAGACTCTTACCCTAAACCTCTTACTACCCTAAACCTCTCTTACCCTAAACCAGACTCTTACCCTAAACCAGACTCTTACCCTAAACCAGACTCTTACCCTAAACCAGACTCTTACCCTAAACCAGACTCTTACCCTAAACCAGACTCTTACCCTAAACCTCTTACCCTAAACCAGACTCTTACCCTAAACCTGACTCTTACCCTAAACCTGACTCTTACCCTAAACCAGACTCTTACCCTAAACCAGACTCTTACCCTAAACCAGACTCTCAAAGGAGCGTTTGTCCTCATGGGGATTTGGTATTCACTCGCACATGCACACATATTTTGCAGGTTTTCCTACTTACAAAGCATGTTGAGGTCTGTAATTTTTATCATAGGTACACTTCAACTGTGGGAGACGAAATCTAAAACAAAAATCCAGAAAATCACATTGTATGATTTTTAAGTAATTAATTTGCATTTTATTGCATGACATAAGTATTTGATACATCAGAAAAGCAGAACTTAATATTTGGTACAGAAACCTTTGTTTGCAATTACAGAGATCATACATTTCCTGTATTTCTTGACCAGGTCTTCCTCCACACAGGTCCAATATACTATCAGACAGACAGACAGACAGACAGACATACTGCTGTCTACCTCCACACAGGTCCAGTATACTATCAGACAGACAGATATACTGCTGTCTACCTCCACACAGGTCCATTATACTATCAGACAGACAGATATACTGCTGTCTACCTCCACACAGGTCCATTATACTATCAGACAGACAGATATACTGCTGTCTACCTCCACACAGGTCCATTATACTATCAGACAGACAGACAGACAGATATACTGCTGTCTACCTCCACACAGGTCCATTATACTATCAGACAGACAGATATACTGCTGTCTACCTCCACACAGGTCCATTATACTATCAGACAGACAGATATACTGCTGTCTACCTCCACACAGGTCCAGTATACTATCAGACAGACAGACAGACAGACAGACAGATATACTGCTGTCTACCTCCACACAGGTCCAGTATACTATCAGACAGACAGACAGACAGACAGACATACTGCTGTCTACCTCCACACAGGTCCAATATACTATCAGACAGACAGACAGACAGACAGACATACTGCTGTCTACCTCCACACAGGTCCATTATACTATCAGACAGACAGATATACTGCTGTCTACCTCCACACAGGTCCATTATACTATCAGACAGACAGACAGACAGACAGATATACTGCTGTCTACCTCCACACAGGTCCAATATACTATCAGACAGACAGACAGACAGACATACTGCTGTCTACCTCCACACAGGTCCAATATACTATCAGACAGACAGACAGACAGATATACTGCTGTCTACCTCCACACAGGTCCATTATACTATCAGACAGACAGACAGACAGACAGACAGACAGACAGACAGACAGACAGACAGACAGATATACTGCTGTCTACCACCACACAGGTCCATTATACTATCAGACAGACAGACATACTGCTGTCTACCTCCACACAGGTCCATTATACTATCAGACAGACAGATATACTGCTGTCTACCTCCACACAGGTCCATTATACTATCAGACAGACAGATATACTGCTGTCTACCACCACACAGGTCCATTATACTATCAGACAGACAGATATACTGCTGTCTACCTCCACACAGGTCCATTATACTATCAGACAGACAGACAGACAGATATACTGTCTACCTCCACACAGGTCCATTATACTATCAGACAGACAGATATACTGCTGTCTACCTCCACACAGGTCCATTATACTATCAGACAGACAGATATACTGACCTCCACACAGGTCCATTATACTATCAGACAGACAGATATACTGTTGTCTACCTCCACACAGGTCCATTATACTATCAGACAGACAGATATACTGCTGTCTACCTCCACACAGGTCCATTATACTATCAGACAGACAGATATACTGCTGTCTACCTCCACACAGGTCCATTATACTATCAGACAGACAGACATACTGCTGTCTACCTCCACACAGGTCCATTATACTATCAGACAGACAGACATACTGCTGTCTACCTCCACACAGGTCCATTATACTATCAGACAGACAGACAGACAGACATACTGCTGTCTACCTCCACACAGGTCCATTATACTATCAGACAGACAGATATACTGCTGTCTACCTCCACACAGGTCCATTATACTATCAGACAGACAGATATACTGCTGTCTACCTCCACACAGGTCCATTATACTATCAGACAGACAGATATACTGCTGTCTACCTCCACACAGGTCCATTATACTATCAGACAGACAGACAGACAGATATACTGCTGTCTACCTCCACACAGGTCCATTATACTATCAGACAGACAGATATACTGCTGTCTACCACCACACAGGTCCATTATACTATCAGACAGACAGACAGACAGACAGATATACTGCTGTCTACCTCCACACAGGTCCATTATACTATCAGACAGACAGATATACTGCTGTCTACCACCACACAGGTCCATTATACTATCAGACAGACAGACAGAAGACAGACAGATATACTGCTGTCTACCTCCACTCAGGTCCATTATACTATCAGACAGACAGATATACTGCCTTCTACCTCCACACAGGTCCATTATACTATCAGACAGACAGACAGACAGATATACTGCTGTCTACCTCCACCAGGTCCATTATACTATCAGACAGACAGATATACTGCTGTCTACCTCCACACCTCCCATTATACTATCAGACAGACAGACATACAGATATACTGCTGTCTCCTCCACCTAGTCCATTATACTATCAGACAGACAGATATACTGCTGTCTACCTCCAACCTAGGTCCATTATACTATCATTATCACTCTTTTGTAAACACTAGTCCTCTGTCAACAGTCTCCTCTCTTCTTCCTCCTCCTCCTCCAACCTCCTCTCGTCCTCCTCTCTTCTTCCTCCTCCTCCTCCAACCTAGTCCTCTCGTCCTCCTCTCTTCTTCCTCCTCCTCCTCCAACCTAGTCCTCTCGTCCTCCTCTCTTCTTCCTCCTCCTCCTCCAACCTAGTCCTCTCGTCCTCCTCTCTTCTTCCTCCTCCTCCTCCTCCAACCTAGTCCTCTCGTCCTCCTCTCTTCTTCCTCCTCCTCCTCCAACCTAGTCCTCTCGTCCTCCTCTCTTCTTCCTCCTCCTCCTCCAACCTAGTCCTCTCGTCCTCCTCCTTCCTCCTCCCTCCTCTCTCCTCCTCCTCCTCCAACCTAGTCCTCTCATCCTCCTCTCTCCCTCCTCCTCCTCCAACCTAGTCCTCTCGTCCTCCTCTCTTCTTCCTCCTCCTCCTCCAACCTAGTCCTCTCATCCTCCTCTCTTCTTCCTCCTCCTCCTCCAACCTAGTCCTCTCGTCCTCCTCTCTTCTTCCTCCTCCTCCAACCTAGTCCTCTCATCCTCCTCTCTTCTTCCTCCTCCTCCTCCAACCTAGTCCTCTCGTCCTCCTCTTCTTCTTCCTCCTCCAACCTAGTCCTCTCGTCCTCCTCTCTTCTTCCTCCTCCTCCAACCTAGTCCTCTCGTCCTCCTCTCTTCTTCCTCCTCCTCCAACCTAGTCCTCTCGTCCTCCTCTCTTCCTCCTCCTCCAACCTAGTCCTCTCGTCCTCCTCTCTTCTTCCTCCTCCTCCAACCTAGTCCTCTCATCCTCCTCTCGTCCTCCTCCTCCTCCAACTTAGTGTAAAAATATATTTTAAGACGGTATGTCTTTTGTAAACAGCGTCTCCATATCCCACCCAAAGCCCAACCCAGAGGAGTTCAGAGTTTTCTGGGTTTTATTTGAACAGATTCTCCTTAACACCTCTTTTCCAGAAGTGAGACATGTTTGTGTTGTATAAATATTTCAGGATCAACTGAACCTGAGGCCTTTCAGCTCCTCACCAGATAAAGAGATAAAGTCAAGTAAACACTCGCTGATGAGTCACTCTGACAAGACTGTTTCAGATTCCCATCCTCCTCTCATCCTCCTCTTCCTCCTCTCCTCCTCCTCTCATCCTCCTCCTCTCATCCTCCTCTCATCCTCTTCTCTTCCTCCTATCCTCCTCTCATCCTCTTCTCCTCCTCCTCCTCCTCCTCTCTTCCTCCCCTCCTCCTCTCCTCCTCTCATCCTCCTCCTCCTCCTCTCTTCCCTCCTCTCTCCTCCTCCTCCTCCTCTCATCCTCCTCTCTTCCTCCTTCTCCTCCTCTCCTCCTTCTCATCCTCCTCCTCCTCCTCCTCTCTTCCTCCTCTCTTCCTCCTCCTTTTCCTCCTCCTTCATCTCTCTTCCTGGTCTTCTCATCCTCCTCCTCCTCTCTTCCTCCTCTCTTCCTCCTCTTTCTCCCCTTTTCCTCCTCCTTCATCTCCTCTTCCTGGTGCTTCACAACACCCCTCCTCCTCCTCTCATCCTCCTCCTCTCCTCCTCCCCTCCTCCTCCTCCTCTCTTCCTCATCCTTCTCTTCTCCTCCTCTCATCCTCCCCCTCTTCCTCCTTCTCGCGTGTTAATTAAATGTTGTTGTGGCAGAGAGGTCGTTTGCGTCCCAAAAGGCATCCTATGGGCCGTGGTAATAAGAGGTGCAGTATAGGGAATAGAGCACCATTTGGGAAGCGCCCCATCCAGACTTGAATCCTGCTGAATGAGCCAGACAGTAGATGAGCCTCCAGCTGGATGGACTCTACAGGTATCACAGCAACGACCCTCAGCTCCACGGTTAGCTTCACAATTTCATGGCACTCATTTCCCAAATGGCACCCTATTCCCTCCTCCCGTGCTGACTTTAGATCCCAAATGGCACCCTATTCCCTACATAGTGCACTACTTTAGACCAAATGGCACC
>NW_024607862.1:0-39778 GCF_018296145.1 Oncorhynchus tshawytscha | reverse complement strand
CTACTGTCTTTAGTATATTATGACAGACCAGCTAGATCTACTGTCTCTATTATAATATGACAGACCAGCTAGATCTACTCTCTATTATAATATGACAGACCAGCTAGATCTACTGTCTCTGTGTCTATTTTATTTGACAGACCAGCTAGATCTACTGTCTCTGTAATATGACAGACCAGCTAGATCTACTGTCTCTATTATATTATGACAGACCAGCTAGATCTACTATCTCTATTATATTATGACAGACCAGCTAGATGTCTACTGTCTCTATTGTATATTATGACAGACCAGCTAGATCTACTGTCTATATGTCTCTATTATATTATGACAGACCAGCTAGATCTACTGTCTCTATTATATTATGACAGACCAGCTAGATCGACTGTCTCTATTATATTATGACAGACCAGCTAGATCTACTGTCTCTATTATATTATGACAGACCAGCTAGATCTACTGTCTCTATTATATTGTGATAGACCAGCTAGATCTACTGTCTCTATTATATTATGACAGTCCAGCTAGATCTACTGTCTCTATTATATTATGACAGACCAGCTAGATCTACTGTCTCTGTATAATATGACAGACCAGCTAGATCTACTGTCTCTATTATATTATGACAGACCAGCTAGATCTACTGTCTCTATTATATTATGACAGACCAGCTAGATCTACTGTCTCTATTATATTATGACAGACCAGCTAGATCTACTGTCTCTATTATATTATGACAGACCAGCTAGATCTACTGTCTCTATTATATTATGACAGACCAGCTAGATCTACTGTCTCTATTATATTATGACAGACCAGCTAGATCTACTGTCTCTATTATATATGACAGACCAGCTAGATCTACTGTCTCTATTATATTATGACAGACCAGCTAGATCTACTGTCTCTATTATATTATGACAGACCAGCTAGATCTACTGTCTCTATTATATATATGACAGACCAGCTAGATCTACTGTCTCTATTATATATGACAGACCAGCTAGATCTACTGTCTCTATTATATTATGACAGACCAGCTAGATCTACTGTCTCTATTATATTATGACAGACCAGCTAGATCTACTGTCTCTATTATATTATGACAGACCAGCTAGATCTACTGTCTCTATTATATTATGACAGACCAGCTAGATCTACTGTCTCTATTATATTATGACAGACCAGCTAGATCTACTGTCTCTATTATATTATGACAGACCAGCTAGATCTACTGATCTACTGTCTCTATTATATTATGACAGACCAGCTAGATCTACTGTCTCTATTATATTATGACAGACCAGCTAGATCTACTGTCTCTATTATATTATGACAGACCAGCTAGATCTACTGTCTCTATTATATTATGACAGACCAGCTAGATCTACTGTCTCTATTATATTATGACAGACCAGCTAGATCTACTGTCTCTATTATATTATGACAGACCAGCTAGATCTACTGTCTCTATTATATTATGACAGACCAGCTAGATCTACTGTCTCTATTATAATATGACAGACCAGCTAGATCTACTGTCTCTATTATATTATGACAGACCAGCTAGATCTACTGTCTCTATTATATTATGACAGACCAGCTAGATCTACTGTCTCTATTATAATATGACAGACCAGCTAGATCTACTGTCTCTATTATATTATGACAGACCAGCTAGATCTACTGTCTCTATTATATTATGACAGACCAGCTAGATCTACTGTCTCTATTATATTATGACAGACCAGCTAGATCTACTGTCTCTATTATATTATGACAGACCAGCTAGATCTACTGTCTCTATTATATTATGACAGACCAGCTAGATCTACTGTCTCTATTATAAATTATGACAGACCAGCTAGATCTACTGTCTCTATTATATTATGACAGACCAGCTAGATCTACTGTCTCTATTATATTATGACAGACCAGCTAGATCTACTGTCTCTATTATATTATGACAGACCAGCTAGATCTACTGTCTCTATTATATTATGACAGACCAGCTAGATCTACTGTCTCTATTATATTATGACAGACCAGCTAGATCTACTGTCTCTATTATATTATGACAGACCAGCTAGATCTACTGTCTCTATTATATTATGACAGACCAGCTAGATCTACTGTCTCTATTATAATATGACAGACCAGCTAGATCTACTGTCTCTATTATATTATGACAGACCAGCTAGATCTACTGTCTCTATTATATTATGACAGACCAGCATGACAGACCAGCCAGTTCTACTGTCTCTATTATATTATGACAGACCAGCTAGATCTACTGTCTCTATATTATGTCTAGATCTATTATATATATGACAGACCAGCTAGATCTACTGTCTCTATTATATTATGACAGACCAGCTAGATCTACTGTCTCTATTATATTATGACAGACCAGCTAGATCTACTGTCTCTATTATATTATGACAGACCAGCTAGATCTACTGTCTCTATTATATTATGACAGACCAGCTAGATCTACTGTCTCTATTATATTATGACAGACCAGCTAGATCTACTATATTATGAGAGACCAGCTAGACCTATTGTCTCTGTCTCTATAATGTTATGACATACCAGCTAGATCTACTGTCTCTATTATATAATGACAGACCAGCTAGATATACTGTCTCTATTATATTATGACAGACCAGCTAGATCTACTGTCTCTATTATATTATGACAGACCAGCTAGATCTACTGTCTCTATTATATTATGAGAGACCAGCTAGATCTACTGTCTCTATTATATTATGACAGACCAGCTAGATCTAATGTCTCTATTATTAGATCTACTGTCTCTATTATAATATGACAAACCAGCTAGATCTACTGTCTCTATGTCTCTATTATATTATGACAGACCAGCTAGATCTACTGTCTCTATTATATTATGACAGACCAGCTAGATCTACTGTCTCTATTATATTATGAGAGACCAGCTAGATCTACTGTCTCTATTATATTATGACAGACCAGCTAGATCTAATGTCTCTATTATATTATGACAGACCAGCCAGTTCTACTGTCTCTATTATATTATGACAGACCAGCTAGATCTACTGTCTCTATGTCTCTATTAAATTATGGCAGACCAGCTAGATCTACTGTCTCTATTATAATATGACAGACCAGCTAGATATACTGTCTCTATTATATTATGACAGACCAGCTAGATCTACTGCCTCTATTATATTATAACAGACCGACTAGATCTACTGTCTCTGTTATATTATGACAGACCAGCTAGTTCTACTGTCTCTATTATATTATGACAGACCAGCTAGATCTACTGTCTCTATTATATCATGACAGACCAGCTAGATCTACTGTCTCTTTCATAGTATGACAGACCAGCTAGATCTACTGTCTCTATTATAATATGACAGACCAGCTAGATATACTGTCTCTATTATATTATGACAGACCAGCTAGATCTACTGTCTCTATTATATTATGACAGACCAGCTAGATCTACTGTCTCTATTATATTATGACAGACCAGCTAGATCTAATGTCTCTATTATATTATGACAGACCAGCTAGATCTACTGTCTCTATTATATTATGACAGACCAGCTAGATCTAATGTCTCTATTATATTACGACAGACCAGCTAGATCTACTGTCTCTATTATATTATAACAGACCAGCTAGATCTACTGTCTCTATTATATTATGACAGACCAGCTAGTTCTACTGTCTCTATTATATTATGACAGACCAGCTAGATCTACTGTCTCTATGTCTCTATTATATTATGGCAGGCCAGCTAGATCTACTGTCTCCTTTATAATATGACAGACCAGCTAGATATACTGTCTCTATTATATTATGACAGACCAGCTAGATCTACTGTCTCTATTATATTATGACAGACCAGCTAGATCTACTGTGTCTGTTATATATATGACAGACCAGCTAGTTCTACTGTCTCTATTATATTATGACAGACCAGCTAGATCTACTGTCTCTATTATATTATAACAGACCAGCTAGATCTACTTTCTCTATTATATTATGACAGACCAGCTAGATCTACTGTCTCTATTATATTATGACAGACCAGCTAGATCTACTGTCTCTATTATAATATGACAAACCAGCTAGATATACTGTCTCTATTATATTATGACAGACCAGCTAGATCTACTGTCTCTATTATATTATGACAGACCAGCTAGATCTACTGTCTCTATTATATTATGAGAGACCAGCTAGACCTATTGTCTCTGTCTCTATAATGTTATGACATACCAGCTAGATCTACTGTCTCTATTATATAATGACAGACCAGCTAGATATACTGTCTCTATTATATTATGACAGACCAGCTAGATCTACTGTCTCTATTATATTATGACAGACCAGCTAGATCTACTGTCTCTATTATATTATGAGAGACCAGCTAGATCTACTGTCTCTATTATATTATGACAGACCAGCTAGATCTAATGTCTCTATTATATTATGACAGACCAGCTAGATCTACTGTCTCTATTATAATATGACAAACCAGCTAGATCTACTGTCTCTATGTCTCTATTATATTATGACAGACCAGCTAGATCTACTGTCTCTATTATATTATGACAGACCAGCTAGATCTAATGTCTCTATTATATTATAACAGACCAGCTAGATCTAATGCCTCTATTATATTATAACAGACCAGCTAGATCTACTGTCTCTGTTATATTATGACAGACCAGCCAGTTCTACTGTCTCTATTATATTATGACAGACCAGCTAGATCTACTGTCTCTATGTCTCTATTAAATTATGGCAGACCAGCTAGATCTACTGTCTCTATTATAATATGACAGACCAGCTAGATATACTGTCTCTATTATATTATGACAGACCAGCTAGATCTACTGCCTCTATTATATTATAACAGACCGACTAGATCTACTGTCTCTGTTATATTATGACAGACCAGCTAGTTCTACTGTCTCTATTATATAGATCTATGACAGACCAGCTAGATCTACTGTCTCTATTATATCATGACAGACCAGCTAGATCTACTGTCTCTTTATATTATGACAGACCAGCTAGATCTACTGTCTCTATTATATTATGACAGACCAGCTAGATCTACTGTCTCTATTATATTATGACAGACCAGCTAGATCTACTGTCTCTATTATATTATGACAGACCAGCTAGATCTACTGTCTCTATTATATTATGACAGACCAGCTAGATCTACTGTCTCTATTATATTATGACAGACCAGCTAGATCTAATGTCTCTATTATATTATGACAGCCAGCTAGATCTACTGTCTCTATTATATATGACAAACCAGCTAGATCTACTGTCTCTATGTCTCTATTATATTATGACAGACCAGCTAGATCTACTGTCTCTATTATATTATGACAGACCAGCTAGATCTACTGTCTCTATTATATTATGACAGACCAGCTAGATCTACTGTCTCTATTATATTATGACAGACCAGCTAGATCTACTGTCTCTATTATATTATGACAGACCAGCTAGATCTACTGTCTCTATTATATTATGACAGACCAGCTAGATCTACTGTCTCTATTATATTATGACAGACCAGCTATACTATATTATCTATTATATTATGAGACCAGCTAGATCTACTGTCTCTATTATATTATGACAGACCAGCTAGATCTACTGTCTCTATTATATTATGACAGACCAGCTAGATCTACTGTCTCTATTATATTATGACAGACCAGCTAGATCTACTGTCTCTATTATATTATGACAGACCAGCTAGATCTACTGTCTCTATTATATTATGACAGACCAGCTAGATCTACTGTCTCTATTATATATATGACAGACCAGCTAGATCTACTGTCTCTATTATATTATGACAGACCAGCTAGATCTACTGTCTCTATTATATTATGACAGACCAGCTAGATCTACTGTCTCTATTATATTATGACAGACCAGCTAGATCTACTGTCTCTATTATATTATGACAGACCAGCTAGATCTACTGTCTCTATTATATTATGACAGACCAGCTAGATCTACTGTCTCTATTATATTATTATGACAGACCAGCTAGATCTACTGTCTCTATTATACAGACCAGCTAGATATGACTCTAGACCAGCCAGTAGATCTACTGTCTCTATTATATTATGACAGACCAGCTAGATCTACTGTCTCTATTATATTATGACAGACCAGCTAGATCTATGTCTCTATTATATTATGACAGACCAGCTAGATCTACTGTGACTCAGCTAGATTACTGTCTCTATTATATATGACAGACCAGCTAGATCTACTGTCTCTATTATATTATGACAGACCAGCTAGATCTACTGTCTCTATTATATTATGACAGACCAGCTAGATCTACTGTCTCTGTTATATTATGACAGACCAGCTAGATCTACTGTCTCTATTATATTATGACAGACCAGCTAGATCTACTGTCTCTATTATATTATGACAGACCAGCTAGATCTACTGTCTCTATTATATTATGACAGACCAGCTAGATCTACTGTCTCTATTATATTATGACAGACCAGCTAGATCTACTGTCTCTATTATATTATGACAGACCAGCTAGATCTACTGTCTCTATTATATTATGACAGACCAGCTAGATCTACTGTCTCTATTATATTATGACAGACCAGCTAGATCTACTGTCTCTATTATATTATGACAGACCAGCTAGATCTACTGTCTCTATTATATTATGACAGACCAGCTAGATCTACTGTCTCTATTATATTATGACAGACCAGCTAGATCTACTGTCTCTAGATCTACTGACCAGCTAGATCTATGTCTCTATTATATTATGACAGACCAGCTAGATCTACTGTCTCTATTATATTATGACAGACCAGCTAGATCTACTGTCTCTATTATATTATGACAGACCAGCTAGATCTACTGTCTCTATTATATTATGACAGACCAGCTAGATCTACTGTCTCTATTATATTATGACAGACCAGCCAGATCTACTGTCTCTATTATATTATGACAGACCAGCTAGATCTACTGTCTCTATTCTCTATTATATTATGACAGACCAGCTAGATCTACTGTCTCTATTATATTATGACAGACCAGCTAGATCTACTGTCTCTATTATATTATGACAGACCAGCTAGATCTACTGTCTCTATTATATTATGACAGACCAGCTAGATCTACTGTCTCTATTATATTATGACAGACCAGCTAGATCTACTGTCTCTATTATATTATGACAGACCAGCTAGATCTACTGTCTCTATGTCTCTATTATATTATGACAGACCAGCTAGATCTACTGTCTCTATTATATTATGACAGACCAGCTAGATCTACTGTCTCTATTATATTATGACAGACCAGCTAGATCTACTGTATCTAGACCAGCTATATTATGACAGACCAGCTAGATCTACTGTCTCTATTATATTATGACAGACCAGCTAGATCTACTGTCTCTATTATATTATGACAGACCAGCTAGATCTACTGTCTCTATTCTCTATTATTATGACAGACCAGCTAGATCTACTGTCTCTATTATATTATGACAGACCAGCTAGATCTACTGTCTCTATTATATTATGACAGACCAGCTAGATCTACTGTCTCTATTATATTATGACAGACCAGCTAGATCTACTATCTCTATTATATTTTGACAGACCAGGTAGATCAACTGTCTCTATTACATTATGACAGACCAGCTAGATCTACTGTCTCTATTATATTTTGACAGACCAGGTAGATCGACTGTCTCTATTATATTATGACAGACCAGCTAGATCTACTGTCTCTATGTCTCTATTATATTATGACAGACCAGCTAGATCTACTGTCTCTATTATATTATGACAGACCAGCTAGATCTACTGTCTCTATTATATTATGACAGACCAGCTAGATCTACTGCCTCTATTATATTATAACAGACCAGCTAGATCTACTGTCTCTGTTATATTATGACAGACCAGCTAGATCTACTGTCTCTATTATATTATGACAGACCAGCTAGATCTACTGTCTCTATGTCTCTATTATATTATGACAGACCAGCTAGATCTACTGTCTCTATTATATTATGACAGACCAGCTAGATCTACTGTCTCTATTATATTATGACAGACCAGCTAGATATACTGTCTCTATTATATTATGACAGACCAGCTAGATCTACTGTCTCCATTATATTATGGCAGACCAGCTAGATCTACTGTCTCTATTATAATATGACAAACCAGCTAGGTCTACTGCCTCTATGTCTCTTTTATATTATGACAGACCAGCTAGATCTACTGTCTCTATTATATTATGACAGACCAGCTAGATCTAATGTATCTATTATAATATGACAAACCAGCTAGATCTATGTCTCTATTATATTATGACAGACCAGCTAGATCTAATGTCTCTATTATATTATGACAGACCAGCTAGATCTATGTCTCTAATATATTATGACAGACCAGCTAGATCTACTGTCTCTATGTCTGTCTCTTTATATTATGACAGACCAGCTAGATCTACTGTCTCTATTATATTATAACAGACCAGCTAGATCTACTGTCCCTATTATATTATGACAGACCAGCTAGATCTACTGTCTCTATTATAATATGACAGACCAGCTAGATATACTGTCTCTATTATAATATGACAGACCAGCTAGATCTACTGCCTCTATTATATTATAACAGACCTACTAGATCTACTGTCTCTGTTATATTATGACAGACCAGCTAGTTCTACTGTCTCTATTATATTATGACAGACCAGCTAGATCTACTGTCTCTATTATATCATGACAGACCAGCTAGATCTACTGTCTCTTTCATAGTATGACAGACCTCTATTATAATATGACAGACCAGCTAGATCTACTGTCTCTATTATATTATGACAGACCAGCTAGATCTACTGTCTCTATTATATTATGACAGACCAGCTAGATCTACTGTCTCTATTATATTATGACAGACCAGCTAGATCTACTGTCTCTATTATATTATGACAGACCAGCTAGATCTACTGTCTCTATTATATTATGACAGACCAGCTAGATCTACTGTCTCTATTATATTATGACAGACCAGCTAGATCTACTGTCTCTATGTCTCTATTATATTATGACAGACCAGCTAGATCTACTGTCTCTATTATATTATGACAGACCAGCTAGATCTACTGTCTCTATTATATTACGACAGACCAGCTAGATCTACTGTCTCTATTATATTATGACAGACCAGCTAGATCTACTGTCTCTATTATACTATGACAGACCAGCTAGATCTACTGTCTCTATTATGTTTTGACAGACCAGCTAGATCTACTGTCTCTATGTATTATATTATGACAGACCAGCTAGATCTACTGTCTCTATTATATTATGACAGACCAGCTAGATCTACTGTCTCTATTATATTATGACAGACCAGCTAGATCTACTGTCTCTATTATATTATGACAGACCAGCTAGATCTACTGTCTCTATTATATTATGACAGACCAGCTAGATCTACTGTCTCTATTATATTATGACAGACCAGCTAGATCTACTGTCTCAGACCAGCTAGATCTACTGTCTCTATTATATTATGACAGACCAGCTAGATCTACTGTCTCTATTATATTATGACAGACCAGCTAGATCTACTGTCTCTATTATATTATGACAGACCAGCTAGATCTACTGTCTCTATTATATTATGACAGACCAGCTAGATCTACTGTCTCTATTATATTATGACAGACCAGCTAGATCTACTGTCTCTATTATATTATGACAGACCAGCTAGATCTACTGTCTCTATTATATTATGACAGACCAGCTAGATCTACTGTCTCTATTATATTATGACAGACCAGCTAGATCTACTGTCTCTATTATATTATGACAGACCAGCTAGATCTACTGTCTCTATTATATTATGACAGACCAGCTAGATCTACTGTCTCTATTATATTATGACAGACCAGCTAGATCTACTGTCTCTATTATATTATGACAGACCAGCTAGATCTACTGTCTCTATTATATTATGACAGACCAGCTAGATCTACTGTCTCTATTATATTATGACAGACCAGCTAGATCTACTGTCTCTATTATATCTATTAGATCTACTGTCTCTATTATATTATGACAGACCAGCTAGATCTACTGTCTCTATTATATTATGACAGACCAGCTAGATCTACTGTCTCTATTATATTATGACAGACCAGCTAGATCTACTGTCTCTATTATATTATGACAGACCAGCTAGATCTACTGTCTCTATTATATTATGACAGACCAGCTAGATCTACTGTCTCTATTATATTATGACAGACCAGCTAGATCTACTGTCTCTATTATATTATGACAGACCAGCCAGTTCTACTGTCTCTATTATATTATGACAGACCAGCTAGATCTACTGTCTCTATGTCTCTATTATATTATGACAGACCAGCTAGATCTACTGTCTCTATTATATTATGACAGACCAGCTAGATCTAATGTCTCTATTATATTACGACAGACCAGCTAGATCTAATGCCTCTATTATATTATAACAGACCAGCTAGATCTACTGTCTCTATTATATTATGACAGACCAGCTAGATCTACTGTCTCTACCAGCTAGATCTACTGTCTCTATGTCTCTATTATATTATGACAGACCAGCTAGATCTACTGTCTCTATTATATTATGACAGACCAGCTAGATCTAATGTCTCTATTATATTACGACAGACCAGCTAGATCTAATGCCTCTATTATATTATAACAGACCAGCTAGATCTACTGTCTCTGTTATATTATGACAGACCAGCTAGTTCTACTGTCTCTATTATATTATGACAGACCAGCTAGATCTACTGTCTCTATTATCTATTATATTATGACAGACCAGCTAGATCTACTGTCTCTATTATATTATGACAGACCAGCTAGATCTACTGTCTCTATTATATTATGACAGACCAGCTAGATCTACTGTCTCTATTATAATATGACAGACCAGCTAGATATACTGTCTCTATTATATTATGACAGACCAGCTAGATCTACTGCCTCTATTATATTATAACAGACCGACTAGATCTACTGTCTCTGTTATATTATGACAGACCAGCTAGTTCTACTGTCTCTATTATATTATGACAGACCAGCTAGATCTACTGTCTCTATTATATTATGACAGACCAGCTAGATCTACTGTCTCTATTATATTATGACAGACCAGCTAGATCTACTGTCTCTATTATAATATGACAGACCAGCTAGATATACTGTCTCTATTATATTATGACAGACCAGCTAGATCTACTGTCTCTATTATATTATGACAGACCAGCTAGATCTACTGTCTCTATTATATTATGACAGACCAGCTAGATCTACTGTCTCTATTATATTATGACAGACCAGCTAGATCTACTGTCTCTATTATATTATGACAGACCAGCTAGATCTACTGTCTCTATTATAATATGACAAACCAGCTAGATCTACTGTCTCTATGTCTCTATTATATTATGACAGACCAGCTAGATCTACTGTCTCTATTATATTATGACAGACCAGCTAGATCTAATGTCTCTATTATATTACGACAGACCAGCTAGATCTAATGCCTCTATTATATTATAACAGACCAGCTAGATCTACTGTCTCTGTTATATTATGACAGACCAGCCAGTTCTACTGTCTCTATTATATTATGACAGACCAGCTAGATCTACTGTCTCTATGTCTCTATTAAATTATGGCAGACCAGCTAGATCTACTGTCTCTATTATATTATGACAGACCAGCTAGATCTACTGTCTCTATTATAATATGACAGACCAGCTAGATCTACTGTCTCTATTATATTATGACAGACCAGCTAGATCTACTGTCTCTATTATATTATGACAGACCAGCTAGATCTACTGTCTCTATTATATTATGACAGACCAGCTAGATCTACTGTCTCTATCTCTATATTTATGACATACCAGCTAGATCTACTGTCTCTATTATATTATGACAGACCAGCTAGATCTACTGTCTCTATTATATTATGACAGACCAGCTAGATCTACTGTCTCTATTATATTATGACAGACCAGCTAGATCTACTGTCTCTATTATATTATGACAGACCAGCTAGTTCTACTGTCTCTATTATATTATGACAGACCAGCTAGATCTACTGTCTCTATGTCTCTATTAAGTATTAGATCTACTTTCTCTATTGCAATATGACAGACCAGCTAGATCTACTGTCTCTATTATATTATGACAAACCAGCTAGATCTACTGTCTCTATCTATCATATCATGACAGACCAGCTAGATCTTCTGTCTCTATTATATTATGACAGACCAGCTAGATCTACTGTCTCTATTATATTATGACAGACCAGCTAGATCTAATGTCTCTATTATATTACGACAGACCAGCTAGATCTAATGCCTCTATTATACGATGACAGACCAGCTAGATCTACTGTCTCTATGATATTATGACAGACCAGCCAGATCTACTGTCTCTATTATATTATGACAGACCAGCTAGATCTACTGTCTCTATTATATTAGCTAGACAGTCTCACATGACAGACTAGATCTACTGTCTCTATTATAATATGACAGACCAGCTAGATCTACTGTCTCTATTATATTATGACAGACCAGCTAGATCTACTGTCTCTATTATATTATGACAAACCAGCTAGATCTACTGTCTGTGTCTCTATCATCAGACCAGCTCTACTTATTATAATATGACAGACCAGCTAGATCTACTGTCTCTATTATATTATGACAGACCAGCTAGATCTACTGTCTCTATTATATTATAACAGACCAGCTAGATCTAATGCCTCTATTATATTATAACAGACCAGCCAGATCTACTGTCTCTGTTATATTATGACAGACCAGCCAGTTCTACTGTCTCTATTATATTATTACAGACCAGCTAGATCTACTGTCTCTATGTCTCTATTATATTATGACAGACCAGCTAGATCTACTGTCTCTATTATAATATGACAGACCAGCTAGATCTACTGTCTCTATTATATTATGACAGACCAGCTAGATCTACTGTCTCTATTTTGTCTCGATTATATTATGACAGACCAGCTAGATCTACTGTCTCTGTGTCTCTATCATATTGTGACAGACCAGCTAGATCTACTTTCTCTATTGTAATATGACAGACCAGCTAGATCTACTGTCTCTATTATATTATGACAGACCAGCTAGATTTACTGTCTCTTTCATATCATGACAGACCAGCTAGATCTTCTGTCTCTATTATATTATGACAGACCAGCTAGATCTACTGTCTCTGTTTTAATATGACAGACCAGCTAGATCTACTGTCTCTATTGTACGATGACAGACCAGCTAGGTCTACTGTTCCTATGATATTATGACAGACCAGCTAGATCTACTGTCTCTATAATAATATGACAGACCAGCTAGATATACTGTCTCTATTATATTATGGCAGACCAGCTAGATCTACTGTCTCAATTATAATATGACAGACCAGCTAGATCTACTGTCTCAATTATAATATGACAGACCAGCTAGATCTACTGTCTCTATTATATTATGACAGACCTGCTAGATCTTCTGTCTCTATTATATTATGACAGACCAGCTAGATCTACTGTCTCTGTGTCTCTATCATATTATGACAGACCAGCTAGATCTACTGTCTCTATTATAATTTGACAGACCAGCTAGATCTACTGTCTCTATTATATTATGACAGACCAGCTAGATCTACTGTCTATATTATATTATGACAGACCAGCTAGATCTACTGTCTCTATTATATTATGACAGACCAGCTAGATCTACTGTCTCTATTATATTATGACAGACCAGCTAGATCTACTGTCTCTATTATATTATGACAGACCAGCTAGATCTACTGTCTCTGTGTCTCTATTATATTATGACAGACCAGCTAGATCTACTGTCTCTATTATAATATGACAGACCAGCTAGATCTACTGTCTCTATTATATTATGACAGACCAGCTAGATCTACTGTCTCTGTGTCTCTATTATATTATGACAGACCAGCTAGATCTACTGTCTCTATTATAATATGACAGACCAGCTAGATCTACTGTCTCTATTATATTATGACAGACCAGCTAGATCTACTGTCTCTATTTTAGTATGACAGACCAGCTAGATCTACTGTCTCTAGTGTACAATGACAGACCAGCTAGATCTACTGTCTCTATTATAATATGACAGACCGGCTAGATCTACTGTCTCTATTTTAGTATGACAGACCAGCTAGATCTACTGTCTCTAGTGTACAATGACATACCATTTGGATCTACTGTCTCAATTATAATATGACAGACCAATTAGATCTACTGTCTCTTTTATATTATGACAGACCAGCTAGATCTTCTGTCTCTTTTATATTTTGACAGACCAGCTAGATCTACTGTCTCTATTATATTATGACAGACCAGCTAGATCTACTGTCTCTATTACATTATGACAGAAAAGCTAGATCTACTGTCTCAATTATAATATGACAGACCAGCTAGATCTACTGTCTCTATTATATTATGACAGACCAGCTAGATCTTCTGTCTCTATTATATTATGACAGACCAGCTAGATCGACTGTCTCTATTATATTATGACAGACCAGCTAGATCTACTGTCTCGATTATAATATGACAGACCAGCTAGATCTACTGTCTCTGTTCTCTATATATTATGACAGACCAGCTAGATCTACTGTCTCTATTATATTATGACAGACCAGCTAGATCTACTGTCTCTATTATATTATGACAGACCAGCTAGATCTACTGTCTCTATTATATTATGACAGACCAGCTAGATCTACTGTCTCTATTATAATATGACAGACCAGCTAGATCTACTGTCTCTATTATATTATGACAGACCAGCTAGATCTACTGTCTCTGTTATATCATATGACAGACCAGCTAGATCTACTGTCTCTATTATATTATGACAGACCAGCTAGATCTACTGTCTCTATTATATTATGACAGACCAGCTAGATCTACTGTCTCTATTATATTATGACAGACCAGGTAGATCTACTGTCTCTATAATAATATGACAGACCAGCTAGATCTACTGTCTCTATTATATTATGACAGACCAGCTATATCTACTGTCTCTATTATAATATGACAGACCAGCTAGATCTACTGTCTCTATTATATTATGACAGACCAGCTAGATCTTCTGTCTCTATTATATTATGACAGACCAGCTAGATCTACTGTCTCTATTATATTATGACAGACCAGCTAGATCTACTGTCTCTATTATAATATGACAGACCAGCTAGATCTACTGTCTCTATTATATTATGACAGACCAGCTAGATCTACTGTCTCTATTATATTATGACAGACCAGCTAGATCTACTGTCTCTATTATATTATGACAGACCAGCTAGAACTACTGTCTCGATTATAATTTGACAGAGCAGCTAGATCTACTGTCTCTATTATATTATGACAGACCAGCTAGATCTACTGTCTCTGTGTCTCTATCATATTATGGCAGACCAGCTAGATCTACTTTCTCTATTATAATATGCCAGACCAGCTAGATATACTGTCTCTATTATATTATGACAGACCAGCTAGATCTTCTGTCTCTATTATAATTTGACAGACCAGCTAGATCTACTGTCTCTGTGTCTCTATCATATTATGACAGACCAGCTAGATCTACTGTCTCTATTATATTATGACAGACCAGCTAGATCTTCTGTCTCTATTATATTATGACAGACCAGCTAGATATACTGTCTCTATGATATTATGACAGACCAGCTAGATCTACTGTCTCTATTATATTATGACAGACCAGCTATATCTACTGTCTCTATTATATTGTGACAGACCAGCTAGATCTAATGTCTCCATTATATTATGACAGAGCAGCTAGATCTACTGTCTCTATTATAATATGACAGACGAGCTAGATCTACTGTCTCTATATAATGACAGACCGGGTAGATATACTGTCTCTATTATATTATGACAGACCAGCTAGATCTACTGTCTCTATTATATTATGACATCCCAGCTAGATCAACTGTTTCTATTATATTATGACAGACCAGCTAGATCTACTGTCTCTATTATATTATGAAAGTTCAGCTAGATCTACTGTCTCTATTATAATATGACAGACCAGCTAGATCTACTGTCTCTGTGTCTCTATTATATTATGACAGACCAGCTAAATCTACTGTCTCTATTATATTATGACAGACCAGGTAGATCTACTGTCTCTATTATATTATGACAGACCAGCTAGATCTACTGTCTCTGTGTTTCTTTTATATTATGACAGACCAGCTATATCTACTGTCTCTATTATAATATGACAGACCAGCTAGATCTACTGTCTCTATTATATTATGACAGACCAGCTAGATCTCTGTCTCTGTGTCTCTATCTTATTATGACAGAACAGCTAGATCTACTGTCTCTATTATAATATGACAGACCAGCTAGATCTACTGTCTCTATTATATTATGCCAGACCAGGTAGATCTACTGTCTCTATTATATTATGACAGACCAGCTAGATCTACTGTCTCTGTGTTTCTTTTTATATTATGACAGACCAGCTAGATCTACTGTCTCTATTATAATATGACAGACCAGCTAGATCTACTGTCTCTATTATATTATGACAGACCAGCTAGATCTACTGTCTCTGTGTCTCTATCTTATTATGACAGACCAGCTAGATCTACTGTCTCTATTGTAATATGACAGACCAGCTAGATCTACTGTCTCTATTATATTATGACAAACCAGCTAGATCTACTGTCTCTATTATATTATGACAGACCAGCTAGATCTACTGTCTCTATTATATTATGACAGACCAGCTAGACCTACTGTCTCTATTATAATATAACAGACCAGCTAGATCTAATGTCTCTATTATAATTATGACAGACCAGCTAGATCTACAGTCTCTATTATAATATGACAGACCAGCTAGATCTACTGTCTCTATTATATTATGACAGACCAGCTAGATCTACTGTCTCTATTATATTATGACAGACCAGCTAGATCTACTGTCTCTGTGTCTCTTTATATTATGACAGACCAGCTAGATCTTCTGTCTCTATTATATTTGACAGACCAGCTAGATCTACTGTCTCTGTGTCTCTATCATATTGTGACAGACCAGCTAGATCTACTGTCTCTATTATAATTTGACAGACCAGCTAGATCTACTGTCTCTATTATATTATGACAGACCAGCTAGATCTACTGTCTCTATTATATTATGACAGACCAGCTAGATCTACTGTCTCTATTATATTATGACAGACCAGCTAGATCTACTGTCTCTATTATATTATGACAGACCAGCTAGACCTACTGTCTCTATTATAATATGACAGACCAGCTAGATCTACTGTCTCTATTATATTATGACAGACCAGCTAGATCTACTGTCTCTATTGTAATATGACAGACCAGCTAGATCTACTGTCTCTATTATATTATGACAGACCAGCTAGATCTACTGTCTCTATTTTAATATGACAGACCAGCTAGATCTACTGTCTCTATTATATTATGACAGACCAGCTAGATCTACTGTCTCTATTATATTATGACAGACCAGCTAGATCTACTGTCTCAATTATATTATGACAGACCAGCTAGATCTACTGTCTCTATTATAATATGACAGACCAGCTAGATCTACTGTCTCTATTATATTATGACAGACCAGCTATATCTACTGTCTCTATTATATTATGACAGACCAGCTAGATCTACTGTCTCGATTATAATATGACAGACCAGCTAGATCTACTGTCTTTTTTATATTATGACAGACCAGCTAGATCTTCTGTCTCTATTGTATTATGACAGACCAGCTAGATCTACTGTCTCTATTATATTATGACAGACCAGCTAGATCTACTGTCTCTATTATATTATGACAGACCAGCTATATCTACTGTTTCTATTATATTATGACAGACCAGATAGATCTACTCTCTGTGTTATATTATGAAAGTTCGGCTAGATCTTCTGTCTCTATTATAATATGACAGACCAGCTAGATCTACTGTCTCTGTGTCTCTATTATATCATGACAGACCAGGTACATCTACTGTCTCTATTATATTATGACAGACCAGCTAGATCTACTGTCTCTATTATATTATGACAGACCAGCTAGATCTACTGTCTCTGTGTTTCTTTTATATTATGACAGACCAGCTATATCTACTGTCTCTATTATAATATGACAGACCAGCTAGATCTACTGTCTCTATTATATTATGACAGACCAGCTAGATCTACTGTCTCTGTGTCTCTATCTTATTATGACAGAACAGCTAGATCTACATTCTCTATTATAATATGACAGACCAGCTAGATCTACTGTCTCTATTATATTATGCCAGACCAGGTAGATCTACTGTCTCTATTATATTATGACAGACCAGCTAGATCTACTGTCTCTGTGTTTCTTTTTATATTATGACAGACCAGCTATATCTACTGTCTCTATTATAATATGACAGACCAGCTAGATCTACTGTCTCTATTATATTATGACAGACCAGCTAGATCTACTGTCTCTGTGTCTCTATCTTATTATGACAGACCAGCTAGATCTACTTTCTCTATTGTAATATGACAGACCAGCTATATCTACTTTCTCTATTGTAATATGACAAACCAGCTAGATCTACTGTCTCTATTATATTATGACAGACCAGCTAGATCTACTGTCTATATTATATTATGACAGACCAGCTAGACCTACTGTCTCTATTATAATATAACAGACCAGCTACATCTAATGTCTCTATTATAATATGACAGACCAGCTCGATCTACAGTCTCTATTATAATATGACAGACCAGCTAGATCTACTGTCTCTATTATATTATGCCAGACCAGGTAGATCTACTGTCTCTATTATATTATGACAGACCAGCTAGATCTACTGTCTCTGTGTCTCTTTTATATTATGACAGACCAGCTAGATCTACTGTCTCTATTATATTTTGACAGACCAGCTAGATCTACTGTCTCTGTGTCTCTATCATATTGTGACAGACCAGCTAGATCTACTGTCTCGATTATAATTTGACAGACCAGCTAGATCTACTGCCTCTATTATAATATGACAGACCAGCTAGATCTACTGTCTCTATTATATTATGACAGACCAGCTAGATCTACTGTTCCTATGATATTATGACAGACCAGCTAGATCTACTGTCTCTATTATATTATGACAGACCAGCTAGACCTACTGTCTCTATTATAATATGACAGACCAGCTAGATCTAATGTCTCTGTGTCTCTATCATATTGTGACAGACCAGCTAGATCTACTTTCTCTATTGTAATATGACAGACCAGCTAGATCTACTGTCTCTATTATATTATGACAGACCAGCTAGATCTACTGTCTCTATTTTAATATGACAGACCAGCTAGATCTACTGTTTCTATTATATTATGACAGACCAGCTAGATCTACTGTCTCTATTACATTATGACAGACCTGCTCGATCTACTGTCTCAATTATAATATGACAGACTAGCTAGATCTACTGTCTCTATTATAATATGACAGACCAGCTAGATCTACTGTCTCTATTATATTATGACAGACCAGCTAGATCTACTGTCTCTATCATATTATGACAGACCAGCTAGATCTACTTTCTCTATTATAATATGACAGACCAGCAAGATCTACTGTCTCTATTGTACTGTGACAGACCAGCTACATCTACTGTTCCTATGATATTATGACAGACCAACTAGATATACTGTCTCTATTATATTATGACAGACCAGCTAGATCTACTGTCTCTATAATAATATGACAGACCAGCTAGATCTACTGTCTCTATTATATTATGGCAGACCAGCTATATCTACTATCTCTATTATATTTTGACAGACCAGCTAGATCTACTGTCTCTATTATATTATGACAGACCAGCTAGATCTTCTGTCTCTATTATATTTTGACAGACCAGCTAGATCTACTGTCTCTATTATAATATGACAGACCAGCTAGATCTACTGTCTCTATTATAATATGACAGACCAGCTAGATCTACTGTCTCTATTATATTATGACAGACCAGCTAGATCTACTGTCTCTATTATATTATGACAGACCAGCTAGATCTACTGTCTCTATTATATTATGACAGACCAGCTAGACCTACTGTCTCTATTATAATATGACAGACCAGCTAGATCTAATGTCTCTATTATAATATGACAGACCAGCTAGATCTACAGTCTCTATTATAATATGACAGACCAGCTAGATCTACTGTCTCTATTATATTATGACAGACCAGCTAGATCTACTGTCTCTATTATAATATGACAGACCAGCTAGATCTACTGTCTCTATTACATTATGACAGACCTGCTCGATCTACTGTCTCAATTATAATATGACAGACTAGCTAGATCTACTGTCTCTGTGTCTCTATCATATTGTGACAGACCAGCTAGATCTACTTTCTCTATTGTAATATGACAGACCAGCTAGATCTACTGTCTCTATTATATTATGACAGACCAGCTAGATCTACTGTCTCTATTTTAATATGACAGACCAGCTAGATCTACTGTCTCTATTATATTATGACAGACCAGCTAGATCTACTGTCTCTATTACATTATGACAGACCTGCTCGATCTACTGTCTCAATTATAATATGACAGACTAGCTAGATCTACTGTCTCTATTATAATATGACAGACCAGCTAGATCTACTGTCTCTATTATATTATGACAGACCAGCTAGATCTACTGTCTCTATCATATTATGACAGACCAGCTAGATCTACTTTCTCTATTATAATATGACAGACCAGCAAGATCTACTGTCTCTATTGTACTGTGACAGACCAGCTACATCTACTGTTCCTATGATATTATGACAGACCAGCTAGATATACTGTCTCTATTATATTATGACAGACCAGCTAGATCTACTGTCTCTATAATAATATGACAGACCAGCTAGATCTACTGTCTCTATTATATTATGGCAGACCAGCTATATCTACTATCTCTATTATATTTTGACAGACCAGCTAGATCTACTGTCTCTATTATATTATGACAGGCCAGCTAGATCTTCTGTCTCTATTATATTTTCACAGACCAGCTAGATCTACTGTCTCTATTATATTATGCCAGACCAGGTAGATCTACTGTCTCTATTATATTATGGCAGACCAGCTATATCTACTATATCTATTATATTTTGACAGACCAGCTAGATATACTGTCTCTATTATATTATGACAGACCAGCTAGATCTACTGTCTCTATTACATTATGACAGACCAGCTAGATCTACTGTCTCGATTATAATATGACAGACCAGCTAGATCTACTGTCTCTGTGTCTCTATCATATTATGCCAGAACAGCTAGATCTACATTCTCTATTATAATATGACAGACCAGCTAGATCTACTGTCTCTATTATATTATGCCAGACCAGGTAGATCTACTGTCTCTATTATATTATGACAGACCAGCTAGATCTACTGTCTCTGTGTTTCTTTTATATTATGACAGACCAGCTATATCTACTGTCTCTTTTATAATATGACAGACCAGCTAGATCTACTGTCTCTATTATATTATGACAGACCAGCTAGATCTACTGTCTATATTATATTATGACAGACCAGCTAGACCTACTGTCTCTATTATAATATAACAGACCAGCTACATCTAATGTCTCTATTATAATATGACAGACCAGCTAGATCTACTGTCTCTATTATATTATGCCAGACCAGGTAGATCTACTGTCTCTATTATATTATGACAGACCAGCTAGATCTACTGTCTCTGTGTCTCTTTTATATTATGACAGACCAGCTAGATCTACTGTCTCTATTATATTTTGACAGACCAGCTAGATCTACTGTCTCTGTGTCTCTATCATATTGTGACAGACCAGCTAGATCTACTTTCTCTATTGTAATATGACAAACCAGCTAGATCTACTGTCTCTATTATATTATGGCAGACCAGCTATATCTACTATCTCTATTATATTTTGACAGACCAGCTAGATCTACTGTCTGTATTATATTATGACAGACCAACTAGATCTACTGTCTCTATTATATTATGACAGACCAGGTAGATCTACTGTCTCTATCATATTATGACAGACCAGCTATTTCTACAGCCAGATCTACTGTCTCTATTATATTATGACTGAAAAGCTAGATCTTCTGTCTCTATTATATTATGACTGACCAGCTAGATCTACTGTCTCTATTATAATATGACAGACCAGCTAGATCTACTGTCTCTATTATATTATGACAGACCAGCTAGATCTACTGTCTCAATTATAATTTGACAGACCAGCTAGATCTACTGTCTCTATTGTACTATGACAGACCAGCTAGATCTACTGTCTGTATTATATTATGACAAACCAGGTAGTTCTACTGTCTCTATAATAATATGACTGACCAGCTAGATCTACTGTCTCTATTATATTATGACAGACCAGCTAGATCTACTGTCTCTATTATATTTTGACAGACCAGCTAGATCTACTGTCTCTATTATATTATGACAGACCAGCTAGATCTACTGGCTCTATTATAATATGACAGACCAGCTAGATCTACTGTCTCTATTATATTATGACAGATCAGCTAGATCTTCTGTCTCTATTATAATATGACAGACCAGCTAGATCTACTGTCTCTATTGTACTATGACAGACCAGCTAGATCTACTGTCTGTATTATATCATGACAGACCAACTAGATCTACTGTCTCTATTATATTATGACAGACCAGCTAGATCTACTGTCTCAATTATAATTTGACAGACCAACTAGATCTACTGTCTGTATTATATTATGACAGACCAACTAGATCTACTGTCTCTATTATATTATGACAGAACAGGTAGATCTACTGTCTCTATAATAATATGACAGACCAGCTAGATCTACTGTCTCTATTATATTATGACAGACCAGCTAGATCTACTGTCTCTATTATATTATGACAGACCAGCTAGATCTACTGTCTCTATTATATTATGACAGACCAGCTAGATCTACTGTCTCGATTATAATTTGACAGACCAGCTAGATCTACTGCCTCTATTATAATATGACAGACAAGCTAGATCTACTGTCTCTATTATATTATGACAGACCAGCTAGATCTACTGTCTCTATTATATTATGACAGACCAGCTAGATCTACTGTCTCAATTATAATTTGACAGACCAGCTAGATCTACTGTCTCTATTATGATATGACAGACCAGCTATATCTACTGTCTCTATTATATTATGACAGACCAGCTAGATCTACTGTCTCTATTATATTATGCCAGACCATGTATATCTACTGTCTCTATTATATTATGACAGACCAGGTACATCTACTGTCTCTTATATATTATGACAGACCAGCTAGATCTACTGTCTCTATAATAATATGACAGACCAGCTAGATCTACTGTCTCTATTATATTATGGCAGACCAGCTATATCTACTATCTCTATTATATTTTGAAAGACCAGCTAGATCTACTGTCTCTATTATAATATGACAGACCAGCTAGATCTACTGTCTCTACTATAATATGACAGACCAGGTAGATCTACTGTCTCTATCATATTATGACAGACCAGCTAGATCTACTGTCTCTATTATATTATGACAGACCAGCTAGATCTACTGTCTCTATTTTAATATGACAGACCAGCTAGATCTACTGTCTCTAGTGTACTATGACAGACCAGCTAGATCTACTGTCTCTATAATAATATGACTAACCAGCTAGATCTACTGTCTTTATTATATTATGACAGACCAGATATATCTACTGTCTCTATCATATTATGACAGACCAGCTAGATATACTGTCTCTATTATAATATGACAGACCATATATATCTACTGTCTCTATTATATTATGACAGACCAGCTAGATCTTCTGTCTCTATTATAATATGACAGACCAGCTAGATCTACTGTCTTTATTATATTATGACAGACCAGATATATCTACTGTCTCTATCATATTATGACAGACCAGCTAGATCTACTGGCTCTATTATAATATGACAGACCAGCTAGATCTACTGTCTCTATTATATTATGACAGATCAGCTAGATCTGCTGTCTCTATTTTAACATGACAGACCAGCTAGATCTACTGTCTCTATTGTACTATGACAGACCAGCTAGATCTACTGTCTGTATTATATTATGACAGACCAACTAGATCTACTGTCTCTATTATATTATGACAGACCAGGTAGATCTACTGTCTCTATCATATTATGACAGACCAGCTAGATCTACTGTCTCTATTATATTATGACAGACCAGCCAGATCTACTGTCTCTATTATATTATGACTGAAAAGCTAGATCTTCTGTCTCTATTATATTATGACTGACCAGCTAGATCTACTGTCTCTATTATACTATGACAGACCAGCTAGATCTACTGTCTGTATTATATCATGACAGACCAACTAGATCTACTGTCTCTATTATATTATGACAGACCAGGTAGATCTACTGTCTCTATAATAATATGACTGACCAGCTAGATCTACTGTCTCAATTATAATTTGACAGACCAACTAGATCTACTGTCTGTATTATATTATGACAGACCAACTAGATCTACTGTCTCTATTATATTATGACAGACCAGGTAGATCTAATGTCTCTATAATAATATGACTGACCAGCTAGATCTACTGTCTCTATTATATTATGACAGACCAGCTAGATCTATGTCTCTATTATATTATGACAGACCAGCTAGATCTACTGTCTCAATTATAATTTGACAGACCAGCTAGATCTACTGTCTCTATTATGATATGACAGACCAGCTATATCTACTGTGTCTATTATATTATGACAGACCAGCTAGATCTACTGTCTCTATTCTATTATGACAGACCAGCTAGATCTACTGTCTCTATTATAATATGACAGACCAGCTAAATCTACTGTCTGTATTATATTATGACAGACCAGCTAGATCTTCTGTCTCTATTATATTATGACAGACCAGCTAGATCTACTGTCTCGATTATGTTATGACAGACCAGCTAGATCTACAGTTGCTGTGTCTCTATCATCAGCTAGATCTACTGTCTCTATTATATTATGACAGACCAGCTAGATCTACTGCCTCAATTATAATTTGACAGACCAGCTAGATCTACTGTCTCTATTGTACTATGACAGACCAGCTAGATCTACTGTCTGTATTATATTATGACAAACCAGGTAGTTCTACTGTCTCTATAATAATATGACTGACCAGCTAGGTCTACTGTCTCTATTATATTATGACAGACCAGCTAGATCTACTGTCTCTATTATAATATGACAGACCAGCTAGATCTACTGTCTCTATTATACTATGACAGACCAGCAAGATCTACTGTCTCGATTATAATATGACAGACCAGCTAGATCTACTGTCTCTATTATATTATGAAAGACCAGCAAGATCTTCTGTCTCTATTATAATATGACAGACCAGCTAGATCTACTGTCTCTAGTGTACAATGACAGACCAGCTAGATATACTGTCTCTATTATAATATGACAGACCAGCTAGATCTACTGTCTCTATTATATTATGACAGACCAGCTAGATCTACTGTCTCTATTATATTATGACAGACCAGCTAGACCTACTGTCTCTATTATAATATGACAGACCAGCTAGATCTAATGTCTCTATTATAATATGACAGACCAGCTAGATCTACAGTCTCTATTATAATATGACAGACCAGCTAGATCTACTGTCTCTATTATAATATGACAGACCAGCTAGATCTACTGTCTCTATTATATTATGACAGACCAGCTAGATCTACTGTCTCTATTACATTATGACAGACCTGCTCGATCTACTGTCTCAATTATAATATGACAGACTAGCTAGATCTACTGTCTCTGTGTCTCTATCATATTGTGACAGACCAGCTAGATCTACTTTCTCTATTGTAATATGACAGACCAGCTAGATCTACTGTCTCTATTATATTATGACAGACCAGCTAGATCTACTGTCTCTATTTTAATATGACAGACCAGCTAGATCTACTGTCTCTATTATATTATGACAGACCAGCTAGATCTACTGTCTCTATTACATTATGACAGACCTGCTCGATCTACTGTCTCAATTATAATATGACAGACTAGCTAGATCTACTGTCTCTATTATAATATGACAGACCAGCTAGATCTACTGTCTCTATTATATTATGACAGACCAGCTAGATCTAGTGTCTCGATTATAAAATGACAGACCAGCTAGATCTACTGTCTCTATAATAATATGACAGACCAGCTAGATATACTGTCTCTATTATATTATGACAGACCAGCTAGATCTACTGTCTCTATTGTATTATGACAGCCCAGCTAGATCTACTGTCTCTATTATATTATGACAGACCAGCTAGATCCACTGTCTCTATTATAATATGACAGACCAGCTAGATCTGCTGTCTCTATTATAATATGACAGACCAGCTAGATCTAGTGTCTCTAATATATTATGACAGACCAGCTAGATCTACTGTCTCGACTATAATATGAGAGACCAGCTAGATCTACTGTCTATATTATATTATAACAGACCAGCTAGATCTACTGTCTATATTATATTATGACCTACCAGCTAGATCTACTGACTCTATTATATTATGACAGACCAGCTAGATCTACTGTCTCTATTGTACTATGAAAGACCAGCTAGATCTACTGTCTCTATGATATTATGACAGACCAGCTAGATCTACTGTCTCTATTATAATATGACAGACCAGCTAGATCTACTGTCTCTATTATAAAATGACAGACCAGCTAGATCTACTGTCTCTATTATAATATGACAGACCAGCTAGATCTACTGTCTCTATTGTACTATGACAGACCAGCTAGATCTACTGTTCCTATGATATTATGACAGACCAGCTAGATATACTGTCTCTATTATATTATGACAGACCAGCTAGATCTAATGTCTCTATAATAATATGACAGACCAGCTTGATATACTGTCTCTATTATATTATGACAGACCAGCTAGGTCTACTGTCTCTAATATATTATGACAGACCAGCTAGATCTACTGTCTCTATTATATTATGAAAAGACCAGCTAGATCTACTGTCTCGATTATAATATGACATACCAGCTAGATCTACTGTCTCTATTATATTATGAAAGACCAGCTAGATCTACTGTCTCTGTGTCTCTATTATATTATGACAGACCAGCTAGATCTACTGTCTCTATTATAAAATGACAGACCAGCTAGATATACTGTCTCTATTATAATATGACAGACCAGCTAGATCTACTGTCTCTATTGTACTTTGACAGACCAGCTAGATCTACTGTTCCTATGATATTATGACAGACCAGCTACATCTACTGTCTCTATAAAAATATGACAGACCAGCTAGATCTACTGTCTCTATTATATTATGACACACCAGCTAGTTCTATTGTCTCTATTATAAAATGACAGACCAGCTAGATCTACTGTCTCTATTATATTATGAAAGACCAGCTAGATCTACTGTCTCTGTGTCTCTATTATATTATGACAGACCAGCTAGATCTACTGTCTCTATTATAATATGACAGACCAGCTAGATCTACTGTCTCTATTTTAATATGACAGACCAGCTAGATCTACTGTCTCTAGTATAGTATGACAGACCAGCTAGATCTACTGTCTCTATTATAAAATGACAGACCAGATAGATATACTGTCTCTATTATATTATGACAGACCAGCTAGATCTACTGTCTCTATTGTTCTATGACAGACCAGCTAGATCTACTGTCTCTATTCAAATATGACAGACCAGCTAGATCTACTGTCTCTATTATATTATGAAAGACCAGCTAGATCTACTGTCTCTGTGTCTCTATTATATTATGACAGACCAGCTAGATCTACTGTCTCTATTATAATATGACAGACCAGCTAGATCTACTGTCTCTATTTTAATATGACAGACCAGCTAGATCTACTGTCTCTAGTGTACTATGACAGACCAGCTAGATCTACTGTCTCTATTATAAAATGACAGACCAGCTAGATCTACTGTCTCTATTATAATATGACAGACCAGCTAGATCTACTGTCTCTATTATAAAATGACAGACCAGCTAGATCTACTGTCTCTATTATAATATGACAGACCAGCTAGATCTACTGTCTCTATTGTACTATGACAGACCAGCTAGATCTACTGTTCCTATGATATTATGACAGACCAGCTAGATATACTGTCTCTATTATATTATGACAGACCAGCTAGATCTAATGTCTCTATAATAATATGACAGACCAGCTTGATATACTGTCTCTATTATATTATGACAGACCAGCTAGGTCTACTGTCTCTAATATATTATGACAGACCAGCTAGATCTACTGTCTCTATTATATTATGAAAAGACCAGCTAGATCTACTGTCTCGATTATAATATGACATACCAGCTAGATCTACTGTCTCTATTATATTATGAAAGACCAGCTAGATCTACTGTCTCTGTGTCTCTATTATATTATGACAGACCAGCTAGATCTACTGTCTCTATTATAAAATGACAGACCAGCTAGATATACTGTCTCTATTATAATATGACAGACCAGCTAGATCTACTGTCTCTATTGTACTTTGACAGACCAGCTAGATCTACTGTTCCTATGATATTATGACAGACCAGCTACATCTACTGTCTCTATAAAAATATGACAGACCAGCTAGATCTACTGTCTCTATTATATTATGACACACCAGCTAGTTCTATTGTCTCTATTATAAAATGACAGACCAGCTAGATCTACTGTCTCTATTATATTATGAAAGACCAGCTAGATCTACTGTCTCTGTGTCTCTATTATATTATGACAGACCAGCTAGATCTACTGTCTCTATTATAATATGACAGACCAGCTAGATCTACTGTCTCTATTTTAATATGACAGACCAGCTAGATCTACTGTCTCTAGTGTAGTATGACAGACCAGCTAGATCTACTGTCTCTATTATAAAATGACAGACCAGATAGATATACTGTCTCTATTATATTATGACAGACCAGCTAGATCTACTGTCTCTATTGTTCTATGACAGACCAGCTAGATCTACTGTCTCTATTCAAATATGACAGACCAGCTAGATCTACTGTCTCTATTATATTATGAAAGACCAGCTAGATCTACTGTCTCTGTGTCTCTATTATATTATGACAGACCAGCCAGATCTACTGTCTCTATTATAATATGACAGACCAGCTAGATCTACTGTCTCTATTTTAATATGACAGACCAGCTAGATCTACTGTCTCTAGTGTACTATGACAGACCAGCTAGATCTACTGTCTCTATTATAAAATGACAGACCAGCTAGATCTACTGTCTCTATTATAATATGACAGACCAGCTAGATCTACTGTCTCTATTATAAAATGACAGACCAGCTAGATCTACTGTCTCTATTATAATATGACAGACCAGCTAGATCTACTGTCTCTATTGTACTATGACAGACCAGCTAGATCTACTGTTCCTATGATATTATGACAGACCAGCTAGATATACTGTCTCTATTATATTATGACAGACCAGCTAGGTCTACTGTCTCTAATATATTATGACAGACCAGCTAGATCTACTGTCTCTATTATATTATGACAAGACCAGCTAGATCTACTGTCTCGATTATAATATGACAGACCAGCTAGATCTACTGTCTCTATTATATTATGAAAGACCAGCTAGATCTACTGTCTCTATTATAAAATGACAGACCAGCTAGATCTACTGTCTCTATTATAATATGACAGACCAGCTAGATCTACTGTCTCTATTTTAATATGAGAGACCAGCTAGATCTACTGTCTCTAGTGTACTATGATAGACCAGCTAGATCTACTGTCTCTATTATAAAATGACAGACCAGCTAGATCTACTGTCTCTATTATAATATGACAGACCAGCTAGATCTACTGTCTCTATTCAAATATGACAGACCAGCTAGATCTACTGTTCCTATGATATTATGACAGACCAGCTACATCTACTGTCTCTATAAAAATATGACAGACCAGCTAGATCTACTGTCTCTATTATATTATGACACACCAGCTAGTTCTACTGTCTCTATTATAATTTGACAGACCAGCTAGATCTACTGTCTCTATTATATTATGACAGACCAGCTAGATCGACTGTCTCGATTATAATATGACAGACCAGCTAGATCTACTGTCTCTATTATATTATCAAAGACCAGCTAGATCTACTGTCTCTGTGTCTCTATTATATTATGACAGACCAGCTAGATCTACTGTCTCTATTATAATATGACAGACCAGCTAGATCTACTGTCTCTATTTTAATATGACAGACCAGCTAGATCTACTGTCTCTATTATATTATGACAGACCAGCTAGATCGACTGTCTCGATTATAATATGACAGACCAGCTAGATCTACTGTCTCTATTATATTATGACAGACCAGCTAGATCTAGTGTCTCAATTATAAAATGACAGACCAGCTAGATCTACTGTCTCTATAATAATATGACAGACCAGCTAGATATACTGTCTCTATTATATTATGACAGACCAGCTAGATCTACTGTCTCTATTGTATTATGACAGCCCAGCTAGATCTACTGTCTCTATTGTATTATGACAGACCAGCTAGATCCACTGTCTCTATTATAATATGACAGACCAGCTAGATCTGCTGTCTCTATTATAATATGACAGACCAGCTAGATCTACTGTCTATATTATATTATGACAGACCAACTAGATCTACTGTCTCAATTATATTATGACAGACCAGCTAGATCTACTGTCTCTAGTGTAGTATGACAGACCAGCTAGATCTACTGTCTCTATTATAAAATGACAGACCAGATAGATATACTGTCTCTATTATATTATGACAGACCAGCTAGATCTACTGTCTCTATTGTTCTATGACAGACCAGCTAGATCTACTGTCTCTATTCAAATATGACATACCAGCTAGATCTACTGTCTCTAGTGTACTATGACAGACCAGCTAGATCTAGTGTCTCTAATATATTATGACAGACCAGCTAGATCTACTGTCTCGACTATAATATGAGAGACCAGCTAGATCTACTGTCTATATTATATTATAACAGACCAGCTAGATCTACTGTCTATATTATATTATGACAGACCAACTAGATCTACTGTCTCAATTATATTATGACAGACCAGCTAGATCTACTGTCTCTCTTATAATATGACAGAGAAGCTCGATCTACTGAATCTATTATATTATGACAGACCAGCTAGATCTAATGGCTCTATTATATTATGACAGACCAGCTAGATCTACTGTCTCTATCATATTATGACAGACCAGCTAGATCTACTGTCTCTATTATATTATGACAGAGCTGCTAGATCTAATTTCTCTATTATAATATGACAGACCAGCTAGATCTACTGTCTGTATTATAACATGACAGACCAGCTAGATCTACTGTCTCTATTATATTATGACAGACCAGCTAGATCTACTGTCTCTAATATATTATGAATGACCAGCTAGATATACTGTCTCTATTATAATATGACAGACCAGCTAGATCTACTGTCTCTATTATATTATGACAGACCAGCTAGATCTACCGTCTCTAATATATTATGACAGACCAGATAGGATCTACTGTCTCTTTTATAATATGACAGACCAGCTAGATCTACTGTCTCTATTATATTATGACAGACCAGCTAGATCTACTGTCTATATTATATTATGACAGACCAGCTAGACCTACTGTCTCTATTATAATATAACAGACCAGCTACATCTAATGTCTCTATTATAATATGACAGACCAGCTCGATCTACAGTCTCTATTATAATATGACAGACCAGCTAGATCTACTGTCTCTATTATATTATGCCAGACCAGGTAGATCTACTGTCTCTATTATATTATGACAGACCAGCTAGATCTACTGTCTCTGTGTCTCTTTTATATTATGACAGACCAGCTAGATCTACTGTCTCTATTATATTTTGACAGACCAGCTAGATCTACTGTCTCTGTGTCTCTATCATATTGTGACAGACCAGCTAGATCTACTTTCTCTATTGTAATATGACAAACCAGCTAGATCTACTGTCTCTATTATATTATGGCAGACCAGCTATATCTACTATCTCTATTATATTTTGACAGACCAGCTAGATCTACTGTCTGTATTATATTATGACAGACCAACTAGATCTACTGTCTCTATTATATTATGACAGACCAGGTAGATCTACTGTCTCTATCATATTATGACAGACCAGCTATTTCTACAGCCAGATCTACTGTCTCTATTATATTATGACTGAAAAGCTAGATCTTCTGTCTCTATTATATTATGACTGACCAGCTAGATCTACTGTCTCTATTATAATATGACAGACCAGCTAGATCTACTGTCTCTATTATATTATGACACACCAGCTAGTTCTATTGTCTCTATTATAAAATGACAGACCAGCTAGATCTACTGTCTCTATTATATTATCAAAGACCAGCTAGATCTACTGTCTCTGTGTCTCTATTATATTATGACAGACCAGCTAGATCTACTGTCTCTATTATAATATGACAGACCAGCTAGATCTACTGTCTCTATTTTAATATGACAGACCAGCTAGATCTACTGTCTCTAGTGTAGTATGGCAGACCAGCTAGATCTACTGTCTCTATTATAAAATGACAGACCAGATAGATATACTGTCTCTATTGTTCTATGACAGACCAGCTAGATCTACTGTCTCTATTCAAATATGACAGACCAGCTAGATCTACTGTCTCTATTCAAATATGACATACCAGCTAGATCTACTGTCTCTATTATATTATGAAAGACCAGCTAGATCTACTGTCTCTGTGTCTCTATTATATTATGACAGACCAGCCAGATCTACTGTCTCTATTATAATATGACAGACCAGCTAGATCTACTGTCTCTATTTTAATATGACAGACCAGCTAGATCTACTGTCTCTAGTGTACTATGACAGACCAGCTAGATCTACTGTCTCTATTATAAAATGACAGACCAGCTAGATCTACTGTCTCTATTATAATATGACAGACCAGCTAGATCTACTGTCTCTATTATAAAATGACAGACCAGCTAGATCTACTGTCTCTATTATAATATGACAGACCAGCTAGATCTACTGTCTCTATTGTACTATGACAGACCAGCTAGATCTACTGTTCCTATGATATTATGACAGACCAGCTAGATATACTGTCTCTATTATATTATGACAGACCAGCTAGGTCTACTGTCTCTAATATATTATGACAGACCAGCTAGATCTACTGTCTCTATTATATTATGACAAGACCAGCTAGATCTACTGTCTCGATTATAATATGACAGACCAGCTAGATCTACTGTCTCTATTATATTATGAAAGACCAGCTAGATCTACTGTCTCTGTGTCTCTATTATATTATGACAGACCAGCTAGATCTACTGTCTCTATTATAATATGACAGACCAGCTAGATCTACTGTCTCTATTTTAATATGAGAGACCAGCTAGATCTACTGTCTCTAGTGTACTATGACAGACCAGCTAGATCTACTGTCTCTATTATAAAATGACAGACCAGCTAGATCTACTGTCTCTATTATAATATGACAGACCAGCTAGAGCTACTGTTACTATGATATTATGACAGACCAGGTAGATCTACTGTTCCTATGATATTATGACAGACCAGCTACATCTACTGTCTCTATAAAAATATGACAGACCAGCTAGATCTACTGTCTCTATTATATTATCACACACCAGCTAGTTCTACTGTCTCTATTATAATTTGACAGACCAGCTAGATCTACTGTCTCTATTATATTATGACAGACCAGCTAGATCGACTGTCTCGATTATAATATGACAGACCAGCTAGATCTACTGTCTCTATTATATTATCAAAGACCAGCTAGATCTACTGTGTCTGTGTCTCTATTATATTATGACAGACCAGCTAGATCTACTGTCTCTATTATAATATGACAGACCAGCTAGATCTACTGTCTCTATTTTAATATGACATACCAGCTAGATCTACTGTCTCTAGTGTACTATGACAGACCAGCTAGATCTACTGTCTCTATTATAATATGACAGACCAGCTAGATCTACTGTCTCTATTATATTATGACAGACCAGCTAGATCTAGTGTCTCGATTATAAAATGACAGACCAGCTAGATCTACTGTCTCTATAATAATATGACAGACCAGCTAGATATACTGTCCCTATTATATTATGACAGACCCGCTAGATCTACTGTCTCTATTGTATTATGACAGCCCAGCTAGATCTACTGTCTCTATTATATTATGACAGACCAGCTAGATCCACTGTCTCTATTATAATATGACAGACCAGCTAGATCTGCTGTCTCTATTATAATATGACAGACCAGCTAGATCTAGTGTCTCTAATATATTATGACAGACCAGCTAGATCTACTGTCTCGACTATAATATGAGAGACCAGCTAGATCTACTGTCTATATTATATTATAACAGACCAGCTAGATCTACTGTCTATATTATATTATGACAGACCAACTAGATCTACTGTCTCAATTATATTATGACAGACCAGCTAGATCTACTGTCTCTCTTATAATATGACAGAGAAGCTCGATCTACTGAATCTATTATATTATGACAGACCAGCTAGATCTAATGGCTCTATTATATTATGACAGACCAGCTAGATCTACTGTCTCTATCATATTATGACAGACCAGCTAGATCTACTGTCTCTATTATATTATGACAGAGCTGCTAGATCTAATTTCTCTATTATAATATGACAGACCAGCTAGATCTACTGTCTGTATTATAATATGACAGACCAGCTAGATCTACTGTCTCTATTATATTATGACAGACCAGCTAGATCTACTGTCTCTAATATATTATGAATGACCAGCTAGATATACTGTCTCTATTATAATATGACAGACCAGCTAGATCTACTGTCTCTATTATATTATGACAGACCAGCTAGATCTACCGTCTCTAATATATTATGACAGACCAGCTAGACCTACTGTCTCTATTATAATATAACAGACCAGCTACATCTAATGTCTCTATTATAATATGACAGACCAGCTCGATCTACAGTCTCTATTATAATATGACAGACCAGCTAGATCTACTGTCTCTATTATATTATGCCAGACCAGGTAGATCTACTGTCTCTATTATATTATGACAGACCAGCTAGATCTACTGTCTCTGTGTCTCTTTTATATTATGACAGACCAGCTAGATCTACTGTCTCTATTATATTTTGACAGACCAGCTAGATCTACTGTCTCTGTGTCTCTATCATATTGTGACAGACCAGCTAGATCTACTTTCTCTATTGTAATATGACAAACCAGCTAGATCTACTGTCTCTATTATATTATGGCAGACCAGCTATATCTACTATCTCTATTATATTTTGACAGACCAGCTAGATCTACTGTCTGTATTATATTATGACAGACCAACTAGATCTACTGTCTCTATTATATTATGACAGACCAGGTAGATCTACTGTCTCTATCATATTATGACAGACCAGCTATTTCTACAGCCAGATCTACTGTCTCTATTATATTATGACTGAAAAGCTAGATCTTCTGTCTCTATTATATTATGACTGACCAGCTAGATCTACTGTCTCTATTATAATATGACAGACCAGCTAGATCTACTGTCTCTATTATATTATGACAGACCAGCTAGATCTACTGTCTCAATTATAATTTGACAGACCAGCTAGATCTACTGTCTCTATTGTACTATGACAGACCAGCTAGATCTACTGTCTGTATTATATTATGACAAACCAGGTAGTTCTACTGTCTCTAATATATTATGAATGACCAGCTAGATATACTGTCTCTATTATAATATGACAGACCAGCTAGATCTACTGTCTCTATTATATTATGACAGACCAGCTAGATCTACCGTCTCTAATATATTATGACAGACCAGATAGGATCTACTGTCTCTTTTATAATATGACAGACCAGCTAGATCTACTGTCTCTATTATATTATGACAGACCAGCTAGATCTACTGTCTATATTATATTATGACAGACCAGCTAGACCTACTGTCTCTATTATAATATAACAGACCAGCTACATCTAATGTCTCTATTATAATATGACAGACCAGCTCGATCTACAGTCTCTATTATAATATGACAGACCAGCTAGATCTACTGTCTCTATTATATTATGCCAGACCAGGTAGATCTACTGTCTCTATTATATTATGACAGACCAGCTAGATCTACTGTCTCTGTGTCTCTTTTATATTATGACAGACCAGCTAGATCTACTGTCTCTATTATATTTTGACAGACCAGCTAGATCTACTGTCTCTGTGTCTCTATCATATTGTGACAGACCAGCTAGATCTACTTTCTCTATTGTAATATGACAAACCAGCTAGATCTACTGTCTCTATTATATTATGGCAGACCAGCTATATCTACTATCTCTATTATATTTTGACAGACCAGCTAGATCTACTGTCTGTATTATATTATGACAGACCAACTAGATCTACTGTCTCTATTATATTATGACAGACCAGGTAGATCTACTGTCTCTATCATATTATGACAGACCAGCTATTTCTACAGCCAGATCTACTGTCTCTATTATATTATGACTGAAAAGCTAGATCTTCTGTCTCTATTATATTATGACTGACCAGCTAGATCTACTGTCTCTATTATAATATGACAGACCAGCTAGATCTACTGTCTCTATTATATTATGACAGACCAGCTAGATCTACTGTCTCAATTATAATTTGACAGACCAGCTAGATCTACTGTCTCTATTGTACTATGACAGACCAGCTAGATCTACTGTCTGTATTATATTATGACAAACCAGGTAGTTCTACTGTCTCTATAATAATATGACTGACCAGCTAGGTCTACTGTCTCTATTATATTATGACTGACCAGCTAGGTCTACTGTCTCTATTATATTATGACAGACCAGCTAGATCTACTGTCTCTATAATAATATGACTGACCAGCTAGATCTACTGTCTCAATTATAATTTGACAGACCAACTAGATCTACTGTCTGTATTATATTATGACAGACCAACTAGATCTACTGTCTCTATTATATTATGACAGACCAGGTAGATCTACTGTCTCTATAATAATATGACAGACCAGCTAGATCTACTGTCTCTATTATATTATGACAGACCAGCTAGATCTACTGTCTCTATTATATTATGACAGACCAGCTAGATCTACTGTCTCTATTATATTATGACAGACCAGCTAGATCTACTGTCTCGATTATAATTTGACAGACCAGCTAGATCTACTGCCTCTATTATAATATGACAGACCAGCTAGATCTACTGTCTCTATTATATTATGACAGACCAGCTAGATCTACTGTCTCTATTATATTATGACAGACCAGCTAGATCTACTGTCTCAATTATAATTTGACAGACCAGCTAGATCTACTGTCTCTATTATGATATGACAGACCAGCTATATCTACTGTCTCTATTATATTATGACAGACCAGCTAGATCTACTGTCTCTATTATATTATGCCAGACCATGTATATCTACTGTCTCTATTATATTATGACAGACCAGGTACATCTACTGTCTCTTATATATTATGACAGACCAGCTAGATCTACTGTCTCTATTATATTATGACAGACCATCTAGATATACTGTCTGTATTATATCATGACAGACCAGGTACATCTACTGTCTCTATAATAATATGACTGACCAGCTAGATCTACTGTCTCAATTATAATTTGACAGACCAACTAGATCTACTGTCTGTATTATATTATGACAGACCAACTAGATCTACTGTCTCTATTATATTATGACAGACCAGGTAGATCTAATGTCTCTATAATAATATGACTGACCAGCTAGATCTACTGTCTCTATTATATTATGACAGACCAGCTAGATCTATGTCTCTATTATATTATGACAGACAAGCTAGATCTACTGTCTCAATTATAATTTGACAGACCAGCTAGATCTACTGTCTCTATTATGATATGACAGACCAGCTATATCTACTGTCTCTATTATATTATGACAGACCAGCTAGATCTACTGTCTCTATTATATTATGCCAGACCATGTATATCTACTGTCTCTATTATATTATGACAGACCAGCTATATCTACTGTGTCTATTATATTATGACAGACCAGCTAGATCTACTGTGTCTATTATATTATGACAGACCAGCTAGATCTACTGTCTCTATTCTATTATGACAGACCAGCTAGATCTACTGTCTCTATTATAATATGACAGACCAGCTAAATCTACTGTCTCTATTATATTATGACAGACCAGCTAGATCTTCTGTCTCTATTATATTATGACAGACCAGCTAGATCTACTGTCTCGATTATGTTATGACAGACCAGCTAGATCTACAGTTGCTGTGTCTCTATCATCAGCTAGATCTACTGTCTCTATTATATTATGACAGACCAGCTAGATCTACTGTCTCTATTGTACTATGACAGACCAGCTAGATCTACTGTTCCTATGATATTATGACCGACCAGCTAGATCTACTGTCTCTATAAAAATATGACAGACCAGCTAGATCTACTGTCTCTATTATATTATGACAGACCAGCTAGTTCTACTGTCTCTATTATAATATGACAGACCAGCTAGATCTACTGTCTCTACTATAATATGACAGACCAGCTAGATCTACTGTCTTTATTGTACTATGACAGACCAGCTAGATCTACTGTCTGTATTATATTATGACAGACCAACTAGATCTACTGTCTCTATTATATAATGACAGACCAGGTAGATCTACTGTCTCTATCATATTATGACAGAGCAGCTAGATATACTGTCTCTATTATATTATGACAGACCAGCTAGATCTACTGTCTCTATTTTAATATGACAGGCCAGCTAGATCTACTGTCTCTAGTGTACTATGACAGACCAGCTAGATCTACTGTCTCTATAATAATATGACTAACCAGCTAGATCTACTGTCTCAATTATATTATGACAGCCCAGCTAGTTCTACTGTCTCTATTATATTATGAGAGACCAGCTAGATCTACTGTCTCTATTATAATATGACCGACCAGCTAGATCTACTGTCTCTATAAAAATATGACAGACCAGCTAGATCTACTGTCTCTATTATATTATGACAGACCAGCTAGTTCTACTGTCTCTATTATAATATGACAGACCAGCTAGATCTACTGTCTCTACTATAATATGACAGACCAGCTAGATCTACTGTCTCTATTGTACTATGACAGATCAGCTAGATCTACTGTCTGTATTATATTATGACAGACCAACTAGATCTACTGTCTCTATTATATTATGACAGACCAGGTAGATCTACTATCTCTATCATATTATGACAGACCAGCTAGATATACTGTCTCTATTATATTATGACAGACCAGCTAGATCTACTGTCTCTATTTTAATATGACAGGCCAGC
>NW_024607861.1:0-39764 GCF_018296145.1 Oncorhynchus tshawytscha | reverse complement strand
CTCTATTGTATGACAGACCAGCTAGATCTACTGTCTCTATTATATTATGACAGACCAGCTAGATCTACTGTCTCTATGTCTCTATTATATTATGACAGACATTATAATATGAAGACCAGCTAGATTTACTGTCTCTATGTCTCTATTATATTATGACAGACCAGCTAGATCTACTGTCTCTATTATAATATGACAGACCAGCTAGATTTACTGTCTCTATTATACTATGACAGACCAGCTAGATCTACTGTCTCTATGTCTCTATTATATTATGACAGACCAGCTATATCTACTGTCTCTATTATATTATGACAGACCAGGTAGATCTACTGTCGCTATTATATTATGACAGACCAGCTAGATCTACTGTCTCTATTGTATGACATACCAGCAAGATCTACTGTCTCTATTATATTATGCCAGACCAGCTAGATCTACTATCTCTATTATAATATGACAGTCCAGCTAGACCTACTGTCTCTATTATATTATGACAGACCAGGTAGATATACTGTCTCTATTATATAATGACAGACCAGCTAGATCTACTGTCTCTATTATATTATGACAGACCAGCTATATCTACTGTCTCTATTATATTATGACAGACCAGGTAGATCTACTGTCGCTATTACATTATGACAGACCAGCTAGATCTACTGTCTCTATTATATTATGACAGACCAGGTAGATCTACTGTCGATATTACATTATGACAGACCAGCTAGATCTACTGTCTCTATTGTATGACAGACCAGCTAGATCTACTGTCTCTATTATATTATGACAGACCAGTTAGATCTACTGTCTCTATTATATTATGACAGACCAGCTAGATCTACTGTCTCTATTATATTATGACAGACCAGTTAGATCTACTGTCTCTATTATATTATGACAGACCAGCTAGAACTACTGTCTCTATTATATTATGACAGACCAGCTAGACCTACTGTCTCTATTATATTTTGACAGACCAGCTAGATCTACTGTCTCTATTATACTATGACAGACCAGGTAGATCTACTGTCTATATTATATTATGACAGACCATCTAGATCTACTGTCTCTATTCTATTATGACAGACCAGCTAGATCTACTGTCTCTATTGTATTATGACAGACCAACTAGATCTACTGTCTCTATTATATTATGACAGACCAGGTAGATCTACTGTCGCTATTACATTATGACAGACCAGCTAGATCTACTGTCTCTATTATATTATGACAGACCAGCTAGATCAACTATCTCTATTATATTATGATAGACCAGCTAGATCTACTGTCTCTATTATATAATAACAGACCAGCTAGATCTACTGTCTCTATTATATTATGACATACCAGCTAGATCTACTGTCTCTATTATATTATGACAGACCAGGTAGATCTACTGTCGATATTACATTATGACAGACCAGCTAGATCTACTGTCTCTATTGTATGACAGACCAGCTAGATCTACTGTCTCTATTATATTATGACAGACCAGCTAGATCTACTGTCTCTATGTCTCTATTATATTATGACAGACCAGCTAGATCTACTGTCTCTATTATAATATGAAGACCAGCTAGATTTACTGTCTCTATGTCTCTATTATATTATGACAGACCAGCTAGATCTACTGTCTCTATTATAATATGACAGACCAGCTAGATTTACTGTCTCTATTATACTATGACAGACCAGCTAGATCTACTGTCTCTATGTCTCTATTATATTATGACAGACCAGCTATATCTACTGTCTCTATTATATTATGACAGACCAGGTAGATCTACTGTCGCTATTATATTATGACAGACCAGCTAGATCTACTGTCTCTATTGTATGACATACCAGCAAGATCTACTGTCTCTATTATATTATGCCAGACCAGCTAGATCTACTATCTCTATTATAATATGACAGTCCAGCTAGACCTACTGTCTCTATTATATTATGACAGACCAGGTAGATCTACTGTCTATATTATATTATGACAGACCATCTAGATCTACTGTCTCTATTCTATTATGACAGACCAGCTAGATCTACTGTCTCTATTGTATTATGACAGACCAACTAGATCTACTGTCTCTATTATATTATGACAGACCAGCTAGACCTACTGTCTCTATTATATTTTGACAGACCAGCTAGATCTACTGTCTCTATTATACTATGACAGACCAGGTAGATCTACTGTCGCTATTACATTATGACAGACCAGCTAGATCTACTGTCTCTATTATATTATGACAGACCAGCTAGATCAACTATCTCTATTATATTATGATAGACCAGCTAGATCTACTGTCTCTATTATATAATAACAGACCAGCTAGATCTACTGTCTCTATTATATTATGACATACCAGCTAGATCTACTGTCTCTATTATATTATGACAGACCAGGTAGATCTACTGTCGATATTACATTATGACAGACCAGCTAGATCTACTGTCTCTATTGTATGACAGACCAGCTAGATCTACTGTCTCTATTATATTATGACAGACCAGCTAGATCTACTGTCTCTATTATATTATGACAGACCAGCTAGAACTACTGTCTCTATTATATTATGACAGACCAGTTAGATCTACTGTCTCTATTATATTATGACAGACCAGCTAGATCTACTGTCTCTATTAAATTATGACAGACCAGCTAGATCTACTGTCTCTATTATATTATGACAGACCAGCTAGATCTACTGTCTCTATGTCTATATTATATTATGACAGACCAGCTAGATCTACTGTCTCTATTATATTATGACAGACCAGCTAGATCTACTGTCTCTATTATATTTTGACAGACCAGGTAGATCTACTGTCTCTATTATATTATGACAGACCAGCTAGATCTACTGTCTCTATTATATTATGACAGACCAGTTAGATCTACTGTCTCTATTATATTATGACAGACCAGCTAGAACTACTGTCTCTATTATATTATGACAGACCAGCTAGACCTACTGTCTCTATTATATTTTGACAGACCAGCTAGATCTACTGTCTCTATTATACTATGACAGACCAGGTAGATCTACTGTCTATATTATATTATGACAGACCATCTAGATCTACTGTCTCTATTCTATTATGACAGACCAGCTAGATCTACTGTCTCTATTGTATTATGACAGACCAACTAGATCTACTGTCTCTATTATATAATGACAGACCAGCTAGATCTACTGTCTCTATTATATTATGACAGACCAGCTATATCTACTGTCTCTATTATATTATGACAGACCAGGTAGATCTACTGTCGCTATTACATTATGACAGACCAGCTAGATCTACTGTCTCTATTATATTATGACAGACCAGCTAGATCAACTATCTCTATTATATTATGATAGACCAGCTAGATCTACTGTCTCTATTATATAATAACAGACCAGCTAGATCTACTGTCTCTATTATATTATGACATACCAGCTAGATCTACTGTCTCTATTATATTATGACAGACCAGGTAGATCTACTGTCGATATTACATTATGACAGACCAGCTAGATCTACTGTCTCTATTGTATGACAGACCAGCTAGATCTACTGTCTCTATTATATTATGACAGACCAGCTAGATCTACTGTCTCTATTATATTATGACAGACCAGCTAGATCTACTGTCTCTATTATATTATGACAGACCAGCTAGATCTACTGTCTCTATTATATTATGACAGACCAGTTAGATCTACTGTCTCTATTATATTATGACAGACCAGCTAGATCTACTGTCTCTATTATATTATGACAGACCAGCTAGAACTACTGTCTCTATTATATTATGACAGACCAGTTAGATCTACTGTCTCTATTATATTATGACAGACCAGCTAGATCTACTGTCTCTATTAAATTATGACAGACCAGCTAGATCTACTGTCTCTATTATAATATGACAGACCAGCTAGATCTACTGTCTCTATTATATTATGACAGACCAGCTAGATCTACTTTCTCTATGTCTCTATTATATTATGACAGACCAGCTAGATCTACTGTCTCTATTATATTATGACAGACCAGCTAGATCTACTGTCTCTATTATATTATCACAGACCAGCTAGATCTACTGTCTCTATTATATTTTGACAGACCAGCTAGATCTACTGTCTCTATTATATTTTGACAGACCAGCTAGATCTACTGTCTCTATTCTATTATGACAGACCAGGTAGATATACTGTCTCTATTATATTATGACAGACCAGGTAGATATACTGTCTCTATTATATTATGACAGACCAGCTAGATCTACTGTCTCTATTATAATATGTCAGACCAGCTAGATCTACTGTCTCTATTATATTATGACAGACCAGCTAGATCTACTGTCTCTATGTCTCTATTATATTATGACAGACCAGCTAGATCTACTGTCTCTATTATAATATGACAAACCAGCTAGATCTATTGTCTCTATTATATTTTGACAGACCAGGTAGATCTACTGTCTCTATTATATTATGACTGACCAGCTAGATCTACTGTCTCTATTATATTATCACAGACCAGCTAGATCTACTGTCTCTATTATATTTTGACAGACCAGCTAGATATACTGTCTCTGTTATATTATGACAGACCAGGTAGATATACTGTCTCTATTATATTATGACAGACCAGGTAGATATACTGTGTCTATTATATTATGACAGACCAGCTAGATCTACTGTCTCTATTCTATTATGACAGACCAGCTAGATCTACTGTCTCTATTATATTTTGACAGACCAGGTAGATCTACTGTCTCTATTATATTATGACAGACCAGGTAGATATACTGTCTTTATTATATTATGACAGACCAGATAGATCTACTGTCTCTATTATAATATGTCAGACCAGCTAGATCTACTGTCTCTATTATATTATGACAGACCAGCTAGATCTACTGTCTCTATGTCTCTATTATATTATGACAGACCAGCTAGATCTACTGTCTCTATTATAATATGACAAACCAGCTAGATCTACTGTCTATTATATTTTGACAGACCTGGTAGATCTACTGTCTCTATTATATTATGACAGACCAGCTAGATCTACTGTCTCTATTATATTATCACAGACCAGCTAGATCTACTGTCTCTATTATATTATGACAGACCAGCTAGATCTACTGTCTCTATTATATTATGACAGACCAGCTAGATCTACTGTCTCTATTATATTATCACAGACCAGCTAGATCTACTGTCTCTATTATATTTTGACAGACCAGCTAGATATACTGTCTCTGTTATATTATGACAGACCAGGTAGATATACTGTCTCTATTATATTATGACAGACCAGGTAGATATACTGTCTCTATTATATTATGACAGACCAGCTAGATCTACTGTCTCTATTATATTTTGACAGGCCAGGTAGATCTACTGTCTCTATTATATTATGACAGACCAGCTAGATCTACTGTCTCTATTATATTATGACAGACCAGGTAGATATACTGTCTCTATTATATTATGACAGACCAGGTAGATATACTGTCTCTATTATATTATGACAGACCAGGTAGATCTACTGTCTCTATTATATTATGACAGACCAGCTAGATATACTGTCTCTATTATATTTTGACAGACCAGGTAGATATACTGTCTCTATTATATTATGACAGACCAGCTAGATCTACTGTCTCTATTATATTTTGACAGACCAGCTAGATATACTGTCTCTATTATATTATGACAGACCAGCTAGATATACTGTCTCTATTATATTATGACAGACCAGGTAGATCTACTGTCTCTATTATATTATGACAGACCAGCTAGATCTACTGTCTCTATTATATTATGACAGACCAGCTAGATCTACTGTCTCTATTATATTATGACAGACCAGGTAGATCTACTGTCTCTATTGTATTATGACAGACCAGCTAGATCTACTGTCTCTATTATAATATGACAAACCAGCTAGATCTACTGTCTCTATTATATTATGACAGACCAGCTAGATCTAGTGTCTCTATATTTTGACAGACCAGGTAGATCTACTGTCTCTATTATATAATGACAGATCAGCTAGATCTAATGTCTCTATTATATTATGACAGACCAGCTAGATCTACTGTCTCTATTATATTATGACAGACCAGCTAGATCTACTGTCTCTATTATATTATGACAGACCAGGTAGATCTACTGTCTCTATTATATAATGACAGACCAGCTAGATCTACTGTCTCTATTATATTATGACAGACCAGCTAGATCTACTGTCTCTATTATATTATCACAGACCAGCTAGATCTACTGTCTCTATTATATTATGACAGACCAGCTAGATCTACTGTCTCTATTATATTATGACAGACCAGCTAGATCTACTGTCTCTATTATATTTTGACAGACCAGGTAGATCTACTGTCTCTATTATATTATGACAGACCAGCTAGATCTACTGTCTCTATTATATTATGACAGACCAGCTAGATCTACTGTCTCTATTATATTATGACAGACCAGCTAGATCTACTGTCTCTATTATATTATGACAGACCAGCTAGATCTACTGTCTCTATTATATTATGACAGACCAGCTAGATCTACTGTCTCTATTATATTATGACAGACCAGCTAGATCTACTGTCTCTATTATATTATGACAGACCAGCTAGATCTACTGTCTCTATTATATTATGACAGACCAGCTAGATCTACTGTCTCTATGTCTATATTATATTATGACAGACCAGCTAGATCTACTGTCTCTGACAGACCAGCTAGATATATTATGACAGACCAGCTAGATCTACTGTCTCTATTATATTTTGACAGACCAGGTAGATCTACTGTCTCTATTATATTATGACAGACCAGCTAGATCTACTGTCTCTATTATATTATGACAGACCAGCTAGATCTACTGTCTCTATTATATTATGACAGACCAGCTAGATCTACTGTCTCTATTATATTATGACAGACCAGCTAGATCTACTGTCTCTATTATATTATGACAGACCAGCTAGATCTACTGTCTCTATTATATATGACAGACCAGGTAGATCTACTGTCTATATTATATTATGACAGACCAGCTAGATCTACTGTCTCTATTCTATTATGACAGACCAGCTAGATCTACTGTCTCTATTATATTATGACAGACCAGCTAGATCTACTGTCTCTATTATATTATGACAGACCAGCTAGATCTACTGTCTCTATTATATTATGACAGACCAGCTAGATCTACTGTCTCTATTATATTATGACAGACCAGCTAGATCTACTGTCTCTATTATATTATGACAGACCAGCTAGATCTACTGTCTCTATTATATTATGACAGACCAGCTAGATCTACTGTCTCTATTATATTATGACAGACCAGCTAGATCTACTGTCTCTATTATATTATGACAGACCAGCTAGATCTACTGTCTCTATTATATTATGACAGACCAGCTAGATCTACTGTCTCTATTATATTATGACAGACCAGCTAGATCTACTGTCTCTATTATATTATGACAGACCAGCTAGATCTACTGTCTCTATTATATTATGACAGACCAGCTAGATCTACTGTCTCTATTATATTATGACAGACCAGCTAGATCTACTGTCTCTATTATATTATGACAGACCAGCTAGATCTACTGTCTCTATTATATTATGACAGACCAGCTAGATCTACTGTCTCTATTATATTATGACAGACCAGCTAGATCTACTGTCTCTATTATATTATGACAGACCAGCTAGATCTACTGTCTCTATTATAATATGACAGACCAGCTAGATCTACTGTCTCTATTATATTATGACAGACCAGCTAGATCTACTTTCTCTATGTCTCTATTATATTATGACAGACCAGCTAGATCTACTGTCTCTATTATATTATGACAGACCAGCTAGATCTACTGTCTCTATTATATTATCACAGACCAGCTAGATCTACTGTCTCTATTATATTTTGACAGACCAGCTAGATCTACTGTCTCTATTATATTTTGACAGACCAGCTAGATCTACTGTCTCTATTCTATTATGACAGACCAGGTAGATATACTGTCTCTATTATATTATGACAGACCAGGTAGATATACTGTCTCTATTATATTATGACAGACCAGCTAGATCTACTGTCTCTATTATAATATGTCAGACCAGCTAGATCTACTGTCTCTATTATATTATGACAGACCAGCTAGATCTACTGTCTCTATGTCTCTATTATATTATGACAGACCAGCTAGATCTACTGTCTCTATTATAATATGACAAACCAGCTAGATCTACTGTCTCTATTATATTTTGACAGACCAGGTAGATCTACTGTCTCTATTATATTATGACAGACCAGCTAGATCTACTGTCTCTATTATATTATCACAGACCAGCTAGATCTACTGTCTCTATTATATTTTGACAGACCAGCTAGATATACTGTCTCTATTATATTATGACCAGAGATCCTCTATTATATTATGACAGACCAGCTAGATATACTGTCTCTATTATATTATGACAGACCAGGTAGATATACTGTCTCTATTATATTATGACAGACCAGCTAGATCTACTGTCTCTATTCTATTATGACAGACCAGCTAGATCTACTGTCTCTATTATATTTTGACAGACCAGGTAGATCTACTGTCTCTATTATATTATGACAGACCAGGTAGATCTACTGTCTCTTATTATATTATGACAGACCAGCTAGATCTACTGTCTCTATTATAATATGTCAGACCAGCTAGATCTACTGTCTCTATTATATTATGACAGACCAGCTAGATCTACTGTCTCTATGTCTCTATTATATTATGACAGACCAGCTAGATCTACTGTCTCTATTATAATATGACAAACCAGCTAGATCTACTGTCTCTATTATATTTTGACAGACCAGCTAGATCTACTGTCTCTATTATATTATGACAGACCAGCTAGATCTACTGTCTCTATTATATTATGACAGACCAGCTAGATCTACTGTCTCTATTATATTATGACAGACCAGCTAGATCTACTGTCTCTATTATATTATGACAGACCAGCTAGATCTACTGTCTCTATTATATTATGACAGACCAGCTAGATCTACTGTCTCTATTATATTATGACAGACCAGCTAGATCTACTGTCTCTATTATATTATGACAGACCAGCTAGATATACTGTCTCTATTATATTATGACAGACCAGCTAGATATACTGTCTCTATTATATTATGACAGACCAGGTAGATCTACTGTCTCTATTATATTATGACAGACCAGCTAGATCTACTGTCTCTATTATATTATGACAGACCAGGTAGATCTACTGTCTCTATTATATTATGACAGACCAGCTAGATCTACTGTCTCTATTATATTATGACAGACCAGCTAGATCTACTGTCTCTATTATATTATGACAGACCAGCTAGATCTACTGTCTCTATTATATTATGACAGACCAGATATATATACTGTCTCTATTATATTATGACAGACCAGGTAGATATACTGTCTCTATTATATTATGACAGACCAGCTAGATATACTGTCTCTATTGTATTATGACAGACCAGCTAGATCTACTGCCTCCTATTATATTATGACAGACCAGGTAGATCTACTGTCTCTATTATATTATGACAGACCAGCTAGATCTACTGTCTCTATTATACCAGCTATATGACAACAGACCAGCTAGATCTACTGTCTCTATTATATTATGACAGACCAGCTAGATCTACTGTCTCTATTATATTTTGACAGACCAGCTAGATCTACTGTCTCTATTATATTATGACAGACCAGCTAGATCTACTGTCTCTATTATATTATGACAGACCAGCTAGATCTACTGTCTCTATTATATTATGACAGACCAGCTAGATCTACTGTCTCTATTATATTATGACAGACCAGCTAGATCTACTGTCTCTATTATATTTTGACAGACCAGCTAGATCTACTGTCTCTATTATATTATGACAGACCAGCTAGATCTACTGTCTCTATTATATTATGACAGACCAGCTAGATCTACTGTCTCTATTATATTATGACAGACCAGCTAGATCTACTGTCTCTATTATATTATGACAGACCAGCTAGATCTACTGTCTCTATTATATTTTGACAGACCAGGTAGATCTACTGTCTCTATTATATTATGACAGACCAGCTAGATCTACTGTCTCTATTATATTATGACAGACCAGCTAGATAGATCTACTGTCTCTATTATATTATGACAGACCAGCTAGATCTACTGTCTCTATTATATTATGACAGACCAGCTAGATCTACTGTCTCTATTATATTTGACAGACCAGCTAGATCTACTGTCTCTATTATATTACCAGCTAGATCTACTGTCTCTATTATATTATGACAGACCAGCTAGATCTACTGTCTCTATTATATTATGACAGACCAGCTAGATCTACTGTCTCTATTATATTATGACAGACCAGCTAGATCGACTGTCTCTATTATATTATGACAGACCAGCTAGATCTACTGTCTCTATTATATTATGACAGACCAGGTAGATCTACTGTCTCTATTATATTATGACAGACCAGCTAGATCTACTGTCTCTATTCTATTATGACAGACCAGCTAGATCTACTGTCTCTATTATATTATGACAGACCAGCTAGATCTACTGTCTCTATTATATTATGACAGACCAGCTAGATCTACTGTCTCTGTTATATTATGACAGACCAGCTAGATCTACTGTCTCTATTATATTATGACAGACCAGCTAGATCTACTGTCTCTATTGTATTTGACAGACCAGGTAGATCTACTGTCTCTATTATATTATGACAGACCAGCTAGATCTACTGTCTCTATTATATTATGACAGACCAGCTAGATCTACTGTCTCTATTATATTATGACAGACCAGCTAGATCTACTGTCTCTATTATATTATGACAGACCAGCTAGATCTACTGTCTCTATTATATTATGACAGACCAGCTAGATCTACTGTCTCTATTATATTTTGACAGACCAGCTAGATCTACTGTCTCTATTATATTATGACAGACCAGCTAGATCTACTGTCTCTATTATATTATGACAGACCAGCTAGATCTACTGTCTCTATTATATTATGACAGACCAGCTAGATCTACTGTCTCTATTATATTATGACAGACCAGCTAGATCTACTGTCTCTATTATATTTTGACAGACCAGCTAGATCTACTGTCTCTATTATATTATGACAGACCAGCTAGATCTACTGTCTCTATTATATTATGACAGACCAGCTAGATCTACTGTCTCTATTATATTATGACAGACCAGCTAGATCTACTGTCACTATTATATTATGACAGACCAGCTAGATCTACTGTCTCTATTATATTATGACAGACCAGGTAGATCTACTGTCTCTATTATATTATGACAGACCAGCTAGATCTACTGTCTCTATTCTATTATGACAGACCAGCTAGATCTACTGTCTCTATTATATTATGACAGACCAGCTAGATCTACTGTCTCTATTATATTATGACAGACCAGCTAGATCTACTGTCTCTATTATATTATGACAGACCAGCTAGATCTACTGTCTCTATTATATTATGACAGACCAGCTAGATCTACTGTCTCTATTATATTATTGACAGACCAGGTAGATCTACTGTCTCTATTATATTATGACAGACCAGCTAGATCTACTGTCTCTATTATATTATGACAGACCAGCTAGATCTACTGTCTCTATTATATTATGACAGACCAGCTAGATCTACTGTCTCTATTATATTATGACAGACCAGGTAGATATACTGTCTCTGTTATATTATGACAGACCAGCTAGATCTACTGTCTCTATTATATTATGACAGACCAGCTAGATCTACTGTCTCTATTATATTATGACAGACCAGCTAGATCTACTGTCTCTATTCTATTATGACAGACCAGCTAGATCTACTGTCTCTATTATATTATGACAGACCAGCTAGATCTACTGTCTCTATTATATTATGACAGACCAGGTAGATCTACTGTCTCTATTATATTATGACAGACCAGCTAGATCTACTGTCTCTATTATATTATGACAGACCAGCTAGATCTACTGTCTCTATTATATTATGACAGACCAGCTAGATCTACTGTCTCTATTATATTATGACAGACCAGCTAGATCTACTGTCTCTATTATATTATGACATACCAGCTAGATCTACTGTCTCTATTTTATTATGACAGACCAGGTAGATCTACTGTCTCTATTATATTATGACAGACCAGCTAGATCTACTGTCTCTATTATATTATGACAGACCAGCTAGATCTACTGTCTCTATTATATTTTGACAGACCAGCTAGATCTACTGTCTCTATTATATTTGACAGACCAGCTAGATCTACTGTCTCTATTCTATTATGACAGACCAGCTAGATCTACTGTCTCTATTATATTATGACAGACCAGCTAGATCTACTGTCTCTATTATATTTTGACAGACCAGCTAGATCTACTGTCTCTATTATATTTTGACAGACCAGCTAGATCTACTGTCTCTATTATATTTTGACAGACCAGCTAGATCTACTGTCTCTATTATATTATGACAGACCAGGTAGATATACTGTCTCTATTATATTATGACAGACCAGCTAGATCTACTGTCTCTATTCTATTATGACAGACCAGCTAGATCTACTGTCTCTATTATATTTTGACAGACCAGGTAGATCTACTGTCTCTATTATATTATGACAGACCAGCTAGATCTACTGTCTCTGTTATATTATGACAGACCAGCTAGATCTACTGTCTCTATTATAATATGACAGACCAGCTAGATCTACTGTCTCTATTATATTATGACAGACCAGCTAGATCTACTGTATTATGACAGACCAGCTCTACTGTCTCTATTATATTATGACAGACCAGCTAGATCTACTGTCTCTATTATAATATGACAAAGCCAGCTAGTTCTACTGTCTCTATTATATTTTGACAGACCAGCTAGATCTACTGTCTCTATTATATTATGACAGACCAGCTAGATCTACTGTCTCTATTATATTATGACAGACCAGCTAGATCTACTGTCTCTATTATATTATGACAGACCAGCTAGATCTACTGTCTCTATTATATTATGACAGACCAGCTAGATCTACTGTCTCTATTATATTATGACAGACCAGCTAGATCTACTGTCTCTATGTCTCTATTATATTATGACAGACCAGCTAGATCTACTGTCTCTATTATAATATGACAGACCAGCTAGATCTACTGTCTCTATTATATTATGACAGACCAGCTAGATCTACTGTCTCTATTCTCTATTATATTATGACAGACCAGCTAGATCTACTGTCTCTATTATAATATGACAAACCAGCTAGATCTACTGTCTCTATTATATTTTGACAGACCAGGTAGATCTACTGTCTCTATTATATTATGACAGACCAGCTAGATCTACTGTCTCTATTATATTATCACAGACCAGCTAGATCTACTGTCTCTATTATATTTTGACAGACCAGCTAGATATACTGTCTCTGTTATATTATGACAGACCAGGTAGATATACTGTCTCTATTATATTATGACAGACCAGGTAGATATACTGTCTCTATTATATTATGACAGACCAGCTAGATCTACTGTCTCTATTCTATTATGACAGACCAGCTAGATCTACTGTCTCTATTATATTTTGACAGACCAGGTAGATCTACTGTCTCTATTATATTATGACAGACCAGGTAGATATACTGTCTCTATTATATTATGACAGACCAGCTAGATATACTGTCTCTATTATAATATGACAGACCAGCTAGATCTACTGTCTCTATTATATTATGACAGACCAGCTAGATCTACTGTCTCTATGTCTCTATTATATTATGACAGACCAGCTAGATCTACTGTCTCTATTATAATATGACAGACCAGCTAGATCTACTGTCTCTATTATATTTTGACAGACCAGGTAGATCTACTGTCTCTATTATATTATGACAGACCAGCTAGATCTACTGTCTCTATTATATTATGACAGACCAGCTAGATCTACTGTCTCTATTATATTATGACAGACCAGCTAGATCTACTGTCTCTATTATATTATGACAGACCAGCTAGATCTACTGTCTCTATTATATTATGACAGACCAGCTAGATCTACTGTCTCTATTATATTTTGACAGACCAGCTAGATATACTGTCTCTGTTATATTATGACAGACCAGGTAGATATACTGTCTCTATTATATTATGACAGACCAGCTAGATCTACTGTCTCTATTATATTATGACAGACCAGCTAGATCTACTGTCTCTATTATATTTTGACAGACCAGGTAGATCTACTGTCTCTATTATATTATGACAGACCAGCTAGATCTACTGTCTCTATTATATTATGACAGACCAGCTAGATCTACTGTCTCTATTATATTATGACAGACCAGGTAGATCTACTGTCTCTATTATATTATGACAGACCAGCTAGATCTACTGTCTCTATTATATTATGACAGACCAGCTAGATCTACTGTCTCTATTATATTTTGACAGACCAGCTAGATCTACTGTCTCTATTATATTATGACAGACCAGCTAGATCTACTGTCTCTATTATATTTTGACAGACCAGCTAGATCTACTGTCTCTGTTATATTATGACAGACCAGGTAGATATACTGTCTCTATTATATTATGACAGACCAGGTAGATATACTGTCTCTATTATATTATGACAGACCAGCTAGATCTACTGTCTCTATTATATTATGACAGACCAGCTAGATCTACTGTCTCTATTATATTATGACAGACCAGGTAGATCTACTGTCTCTATTATATTATGACAGACCAGCTAGACCTACTGTCTCTATTATAATATGACAAACCAGCTAGATCTACTGTCTCTATTATATTATCACAGACCAGCTAGATCTACTGTCTCTATTATATTATTGACAGACCAGGTAGATCTACTGTCTCTATTATATTATGACAGACCAGCTAGATCTACTGTCTCTATTATATTTTGACAGACCAGCTAGATCTACTGTCTCTATTATATTATGACAGACCAGCTAGATCTACTGTCTCTATTATATTATGACAAACCAGCTAGATCTACTGTCTCTATTATATTTTGACAGACCAGGTAGATCTACTGTCTCTATTATATTATGACAGACCAGCTAGATCTACTGTCTCTATTATATTATCACAGACCAGCTAGATCTACTGTCTCTATTATATTATGACAGACCAGCTAGATCTACTGTCTCTATTATATTATGACAGACCAGCTAGATCTACTGTCTCTATTATATTTTGACAGACCAGGTAGATCTACTGTCTCTATTATATTATGACAGACCAGCTAGATCTACTGTCTCTATTATATTATGACAGACCAGCTAGATCTACTGTCTCTATTATATTATGACAGACCAGCTAGATCTACTGTCTCTATTATATTATGACAGACCAGCTAGATCTACTGTCTCTATTATATTTTGACAGACCAGCTAGATCTACTGTCTCTATTATATTATGACAGACCAGCTAGATCTACTGTCTCTATTATATTATGACAGACCAGCTAGATCTACTGTCTCTATTATATTATGACAGACCAGCTAGATCTACTGTCTGTATTTATATTATGACAGACCAGCTAGATCTACTGTCTCTATTATATTATGACAGACCAGGTAGATCTACTGTCTCTATTATATTATGACAGACCATCTAGATCTACTGTCTCTATTCTATTATGACAGACCAGCTAGATCTACTGTCTCTATTATATTATGACAGACCAGCTAGATCTACTGTCTCTATTATATTATGACAGACCAGCTAGATCTACTGTCTCTGTTATATTATGACAGACCAGCTAGATCTACTGTCTCTATTATATTATGACAGACCAGCTAGATCTACTGTCTCTATTATATTATGACAGACCAGGTAGATCTACTGTCTCTATTATATTATAACAGACCAGCTAGATCTACTGTCTCTATTCTATTATGACAGACCAGCTAGATCTACTGTCTCTATTATATTATGACAGACCAGCTAGATCTACTGTCTCTGTTATATTATGACAGACCAGGTTGATATACTGTCTCTGTTATATTATGACAGACCAGCTAGATCTACTATGTCTATTATATTATGACAGACCAGGTAGACCTACTGTCTATATTATATTATGACAGACCATCTAGATCTACTGTCTCTATTCTATTATGACAGACCAGCTAGATCTACTGTCTCTATTATATTATGACAGACCAGCTAGATCTACTGTCTCTATTATATTATGACAGACCAGGTAGATCTACTGTCTCTATTATATTATGACAGACCAGCTAGATCTACTGTCTCTATTATATTATGACAGACCAGCTAGATCTACTGTCTCTATTATATTATGACAGACCAGCTAGATCTACTGTCTCTATTATATAATGACAGACCAGCTAGATCTACTGTCTCTATTATATTATGACAGACCAGCTAGATCTACTGTCTCTATTTTATTATGACAGACCAGGTAGATCTACTGTCTCTATTATATTATGACAGACCAGCTAGATCTACTGTCTCTATTATATTATGACAGACCAGCTAGATCTACTGTCTCTATTCTATTATATTTTGACAGACCAGCTAGATCTACTGTCTCTATTATATTTTGACAGACCAGCTAGATCTACTGTCTCTATTATATTATGACAGACCAGCTAGATCTACTGTCTCTATTATATTATCACAGACCAGCTAGATCTACTGTCTCTATTATATTTTGACAGACCAGCTAGATCTACTGTCTCTATTATATTTTGACAGACCAGCTAGATCTACTGTCTCTATTATATTTTGACAGACCAGCTAGATCTACTGTCTCTATTATATTATGACAGACCAGCTAGATCTACTGTCTCTATTATATTATGACAGACCAGCTAGATCTACTGTCTCTATTATATTATGACAGACCAGCTAGATCTACTGTCTCTATTATATATATGACAGACCAGCTAGATCTACTGTCTCTATTATAATATGACAGACCAGCTAGATCTACTGTCTCTATTATATTATGACAGACCAGCTAGATCTACTGTCTCTATTATATTATATTATGACAGACCAGCTAGATCTACTGTCTCTATTATAATATGACAGACCAGCTAGATCTACTGTCTCTATTATATTTTGACAGACCAGCTAGATATACTGTCTCTGTTATATTATGACAGACCAGCTAGATATACTGTCTCTATTATATTATGACAGACCAGGTAGATATACTGTCTCTATTATATTATGACAGACCAGCTAGATCTACTGTCTCTATTATATTATGACAGACCAGCTAGATCTACTGTCTCTATTATATTTTGACAGACCAGCTAGATCTACTGTCTCTATTATATTATGACAGACCAGCTAGATCTACTGTCTCTATTATATTATGACAGACCAGCTAGATCTACTGTCTCTATTATAATATGTCAGACCAGCTAGATCTACTGTCTCTATTATATTATGACAGACCAGCTAGATCTACTGTCTCTATGTCTCTATTATATTATGACAGACCAGCTAGATCTACTGTCTCTATTATAATATGACAAACCAGCTAGATCTACTGTCTCTATTATATTTTGACAGACCAGGTAGATCTACTGTCTCTATTATATTATGACAGACCAGCTAGATCTACTGTCTCTATTATATTATGACAGACCAGCTAGATCTACTGTCTCTATTATATTATGACAGACCAGCTAGATCTACTGTCTCTATTATATTATGACAGACCAGCTAGATCTACTGTCTCTATTATATTATGACAGACCAGCTAGATCTACTGTCTCTATTATATTTTGACAGACCAGCTAGATATACTGTCTCTGTTATATTATGACAGACCAGGTAGATATACTGTCTCTATTATATTATGACAGACCAGGTAGATATACTGTCTCTATTATATTATGACAGACCAGCTAGATCTACTGTCTCTATTATATTTTGACAGACCAGGTAGATCTACTGTCTCTATTATATTATGACAGACCAGGTAGATATACTGTCTCTATTATATTATGACAGACCAGCTAGATACACTGTTTCTATTATATTATGACAGACCAGGTAGATATACTGTCTCTATTATATTATGACAGACCAGGTAGATATACTGTCTCTATTATATTATGACAGACCAGCTAGATATACTGTCTCTATTATATTATGACAGACCAGCTAGATCTACTGTCTCTATTATATTATGACAGACCAGCTAGATCTACTGTCTCTATTATATTTTGACAGACCAGCTAGATATACTGTCTCTGTTATATTATGACAGACCAGCTAGATATACTGTCTCTATTATATTATGACAGACCAGGTAGATCTACTGTCTCTATTATATTATGACAGACCAGCTAGATCTACTGTCTCTATTATATTATGACAGACCAGCTAGATCTACTGTCTCTATTATATTATGACAGACCAGGTAGATCTACTGTCTCTATTATATTATGACAGACCAGCTAGATCTACTGTCTCTATTATAATATGACAAACCAGCTAGATCTACTGTCTCTATTATATTATCACAGACCAGCTAGATCTACTGTCTCTATTATATTTTGACAGACCAGACCAGTAGATCTACTGTCTCTATTATATTATGACAGACCAGCTAGATCTACTGTCTCTATTATATTTTGACAGACCAGCTAGATCTACTGTCTCTATTATATTATGACAGACCAGCTAGATCTACTGTCTCTATTATATTATGACAGACCAGCTAGATCTAGATCTAGATCTACTGTCTCTATTATATTATGACAGACCAGCTAGATCTACTGTCTCTATTATATTATGACAGACCAGCTAGATCTACTGTCTCTATTATATTATGACAGACCAGCTAGATCTACTGTCTCTATTATATTATGACAGACCAGCTAGATCTACTGTCTCTATTATATTATGACAGACCAGCTAGATCTACTGTCTCTATTATATTATGACAGACCAGCTAGATCTACTGTCTCTATTATATTATGACAGACCAGCTAGATCTACTGTCTCTGTCTCTATTATATTATGACAGACCAGCTAGATCTACTGTCTCTATTATATATTATGACAGACCAGCTAGATCTACTGTCTCTATTATATTATGACAGACCAGCTAGATCTACTGTCTCTATTATATTTTGACAGACCAGCTAGATCTACTGTCTCTATTATATTATGACAGACCAGCTAGATCTACTGTCTCTATTATATTATGACAGACCAGCTAGATCTACTGTCTCTATTATTATGACAGACCAGCTAGATCTACTGTCTCTATTATTGTACTATGACAGACCAGCTAGATCTACTGTCTCTATTATATTATGACAGACCAGGTAGATCTACTGTCTCTATTATATTATGACAGACCAGCTAGATCTACTGTCTCTATTATATTATGACAGACCAGCTAGATCTACTGTCTCTATTATATTATGACAGACCAGCTAGATCTACTGTCTCTATTATATTATGACAGACCAGCTAGATCTACTGTCTCTGTTATATTATGACAGACCAGCTAGATCTACTGTCTCTATTATATTATGACAGACCAGCTAGATCTACTGTCTCTATTATATTATTGACAGACCAGGTAGATCTACTGTCTCTATTATATTATGACAGACCAGCTAGATCTACTGTCTCTATTATATTATGACAGACCAGCTAGATCTACTGTCTCTATTATATTATGACAGACCAGCTAGATCTACTGTCTCTGTTATATTATGACAGACCAGGTAGATATACTGTCTCTGTTATTATTATGACAGACCAGCTAGATCTACTATGTCTATTATTATATTATGACAGACCAGGTAGATCTACTGTCTCTATTATATTATGACAGACCAGCTAGATCTACTGTCTCTATTCTATTATGACAGACCAGCTAGATCTACTGTCTCTATTATATTATGACAGACCAGCTAGATCTACTGTCTCTATTATACTATGACAGACCAGGTAGATCTAATGTCTCTATTATATTATGACAGACCAGCTAGATCTACTGTCTCTATTATATTATGACAGACCAGCTAGATCTACTGTCTCTATTATATTATGACAGACCAGCTAGATCTACTGTCTCTATTATATTATGACAGACCAGCTAGATCTACTGTCTCTATTATATTATGACAGACCAGCTAGATCTACTGTCTCTATTATATTATGACAGACCAGGTAGATCTACTGTCTCTATTATATTATGACAGACCAGCTAGATCTACTGTCTCTATTATATTATGACAGACCAGCTAGATCTACTGTCTCTATTATATTTTGACAGACCAGCTAGATCTACTGTCTCTATTATATTTTGACAGACCAGCTAGATCTACTGTCTCTATTATATTATGACAGACCAGCTAGATCTACTGTCTCTATTATATTATGACAGACCAGCTAGATCTACTGTCTCTATTATATTATGACAGACCAGCTAGATCTACTGTCTCTATTATATTTTGACAGACCAGCTAGATCTACTGTCTCTATTATATTTTGACAGACCAGCTAGATCTACTGTCTCTATTATATTATGACAGACCAGGTAGATATACTGTCTCTATTATATTTTGACAGACCAGCTAGATCTACTGTCTCTATTCTATTATGACAGACCAGCTAGATCTACTGTCTCTATTATATTTTGACAGACCAGGTAGATCTACTGTCTCTATTATATTATGACAGACCAGCTAGATCTACTGTCTCTATTATATTATGACAGACCAGCTAGATCTACTGTCTCTATTATATTATGACAGACCAGCTAGATCTACTGTCTCTATTATATTATGACAGACCAGCTAGATCTACTGTCTCTATTATATTATATTATGACAGACCAGCTAGATCTACTGTCTCTATTATATTATGACAGACCAGCTAGATCTACTGTCTCTATTATATTTTGACAGACCAGCTAGATCTACTGTCTCTATTATATTATGACAGACCAGCTAGATCTACTGTCTCTATTATATTATGACAGACCAGCTAGATCTACTGTCTCTATTATATTATGACAGACCAGCTAGATCTACTGTCTCTATTATATTATGACAGACCAGCTAGATCTACTGTCTCTATTATATTATGACAGACCAGCTAGATCTACTGTCTCTATGTCTCTATTATATTATGACAGACCAGCTAGATCTACTGTCTCTATTATAATATGACAGACCAGCTAGATCTACTGTCTCTATTATATTATGACAGACCAGCTAGATCTACTGTCTCTATGTCTCTATTATATTATGACAGACCAGCTAGATCTACTGTCTCTATTATAATATGACAAACCAGCTAGATCTACTGTCTCTATTATATTTTGACAGACCAGGTAGATCTACTGTCTCTATTATATTATGACAGACCAGCTAGATCTACTGTCTCTATTATATTATCACAGACCAGCTAGATCTACTGTCTCTATTATATTTTGACAGACCAGCTAGATATACTGTCTCTATTATATTATGACAGACCAGGTAGATCTACTGTCTCTATTATATTATGACAGACCAGCTAGATCTACTGTCTCTATTATATTATAACAGACCAGCTAGATCTACTGTCTCTATTATATTATCACAGACCAGCTAGATCTACTATCTCTATGTCTCTATTATATTATGACAGACCAGCTAGATCTACTGTCTCTATTATAATATGACAAACCAGCTAGATCTACTGTCTCTATTATATTATCACAGACCAGCTAGATCTACTGTCTCTATTATATTTTGACAGACCAGCTAGATCTACTGTCTCTATTATATTATGACAGACCAGCTAGATCTACTGTCTCTATTATATTATGACAGACCAGCTAGATCTACTGTCTCTATTATATTATGACAGACCAGCTAGATCTACTGTCTCTATTATATTATGACAGACCAGCTAGATCTACTGTCTCTATTATATTATGACAGACCAGCTAGATCTACTGTCTCTATTATATTATGACAGACCAGCTAGATCTACTGTCTCTATTATATTATGACAGACCAGGTAGATATACTGTCTCTGTTATATTATGACAGACCAGCTAGATCTACTGTCTCTATTATATTATGACAGACCAGCTAGATCTACTGTCTCTATTATATTATGACAGACCAGCTAGATCTACTGTCTCTATTATATTATGACAGACCAGCTAGATCTACTGTCTCTATTATATTATGACAGACCAGCTAGATCTACTGTCTCTATTATATTATGACAGACCAGCTAGATCTACTGTCTCTATTATATTATGACAGACCAGCTAGATCTACTGTCTCTATTATATTATGACAGACCAGCTAGATCTACTATCTCTATTATATTATGACAGACCAGCTAGATCTACTGTCTCTATTATATTATGACAGACCAGCTAGATCTACTGTCTCTATTATATTATGACAGACCAGCTAGATCTACTGTCTCTATTATATTATGACAGACCAGCTAGATCTACTGTCTCTATTATATTATGACAGACCAGCTAGATCTACTGTCTCTATTATATTATGACAGACCAGCTAGATCTACTGTCTCTATTATATTATTTGACAGACCAGCTAGATCTACTGTCTCTATTATATTTTGACAGACCAGCTAGATCTACTGTCTCTATTATATTATGACAGACCAGCTAGATCTACTGTCTCTATTATATTATGACAGACCAGCTAGATCTACTGTCTCTATTATATTTTGACAGACCAGCTAGATCTACTGTCTCTATTATATTTTGACAGACCAGCTAGATCTACTGTCTCTATTATATTTTGACAGACCAGCTAGATCTACTGTCTCTATTATATTATGACAGACCAGCTAGATCTACTGTCTCTATTATATTATGACAGACCAGCTAGATCTACTGTCTCTATTATATTATGACAGACCAGCTAGATCTACTGTCTCTATTATATTATGACAGACCAGGTAGATCTACTGTCTCTATTATTATATTATGACAGACCAGCTAGATCTACTGTCTCTGTTATATTATGACAGACCAGCTAGATCTACTGTCTCTATTATATTATGACAGACCAGCTAGATCTACTGTCTCTATTATATTATGACAGACCAGCTAGATCTACTGTCTCTATTCTCTATTATATTATGACAGACCAGCTAGATCTACTGTCTCTATTATATTATGACAGACCAGCTAGATCTACTGTCTCTATTATATTTTGACAGACCAGCTAGATCTACTGTCTCTATTATATTATGACAGACCAGCTAGATCTACTGTCTCTATTATATTATGACAGACCAGCTAGATCTACTGTCTCTATTATATTATGACAGACCAGCTAGATCTACTGTCTCTATTATATTATGACAGACCAGCTAGATCTACTGTCTCTATTATATTATGACAGACCAGCTAGATCTACTGTCTCTATTATATTATGACAGACCAGCTAGATCTACTGTCTCTATTATAATATGACAGACCAGCTAGATCTACTGTCTCTATTATATTATGACAGACCAGCTAGATCTACTGTCTCTATGTCTCTATTATATTATGACAGACCAGCTAGATCTACTGTCTCTATTATAATATGACAAACCAGCTAGATCTATTGTCTCTATTATATTTTGACAGACCAGGTAGATCTACTGTCTCTATTATATTATGACAGACCAGCTAGATCTACTGTCTCTATTATATTATGACAGACCAGCTAGATCTACTGTCTCTATTATATTTTGACAGACCAGCTAGATCTACTGTCTCTGTTATATTATGACAGACCAGCTAGATATACTGTCTCTATTATATTATGACAGACCAGGTAGATATACTGTCTCTATTATATTATGACAGACCAGCTAGATCTACTGTCTCTATTCTATTATGACAGACCAGCTAGATCTACTGTCTCTATTATATTTTGACAGACCAGGTAGATCTACTGTCTCTATTATATTATGACAGACCAGGTAGATATACTGTCTCTATTATATTATGACAGACCAGCTAGATCTACTGTCTCTATTATAATATGACAGACCAGCTAGATCTACTGTCTCTATTATATTATGACAGACCAGCTAGATCTACTGTCTCTATTATATTATGACAGACCAGCTAGATCTACTGTCTCTATTATATTATGACAGACCAGCTAGATCTACTGTCTCTATTATAATATGACAAACCAGCTAGATCTACTGTCTCTATTATATTTTGACAGACCAGCTAGATCTACTGTCTCTATTATATTATGACAGACCAGCTAGATCTACTGTCTCTATTATATTATGACAGACCAGCTAGATCTACTGTCTCTATTATATTATGACAGACCAGCTAGATCTACTGTCTCTATTATATTATGACAGACCAGCTAGATCTACTGTCTCTATTATATTATGACAGACCAGCTAGATCTACTGTCTCTATTATATTTTGACAGACCAGCTAGATCTACTGTCTCTATTATATTATGACAGACCAGCTAGATATACTGTCTCTATTATATTATGACAGACCAGGTAGATATACTGTCTCTATTATATTATGACAGACCAGCTAGATCTACTGTCTCTATTATATTTTGACAGACCAGGTAGATATACTGTCTCTATTATATTATGACAGACCAGGTAGATATACTGTCTCTATTATATTATGACAGACCAGCTAGATCTACTGTCTCTATTATATTATGACAGACCAGCTAGATATACTGTCTCTATTATATTATGACAGACCAGGTAGATCTACTGTCTCTATTATATTATGACAGACCAGGTAGATCTACTGTCTCTATTATATTTTGACAGACCAGCTAGATCTACTGTCTCTATTATATTATGACAGACCAGCTAGATCTACTGTCTCTATTATATTTTGACAGACCAGCTAGATCTACTGTCTCTGTTATATTATGACAGACCAGGTAGATATACTGTCTCTATTATATTATGACAGACCAGGTAGATATACTGTCTCTATTATATTATCACAGACCAGCTAGATCTACTGTCTCTATTATATTATGACAGACCAGCTAGATCTACTGTCTCTATTATATTATGACAGACCAGGTAGATCTACTGTCTCTATTATATTATGACAGACCAGCTAGATCTACTGTCTCTATTATAATATGACAAACCAGCTAGATCTACTGTCTCTATTATATTATCACAGACCAGCTAGATCTACTGTCTCTATTATATTTTGACAGACCAGCTAGATCTACTGTCTCTATTATATTATGACAGACCAGCTAGATCTACTGTCTCTATTATATTTTGACAGACCAGCTAGATCTACTGTCTCTATTATATTATGACAGACCAGCTAGATCTACTGTCTCTATTATAATATGACAGACCAGCTAGATCTACTGTCTCTATTATATTTTGACAGACCAGCTAGATCTACTGTCTCTATTATATTATGACAGACCAGCTAGATCTACTGTCTCTATTATATTATGACAGACCAGCTAGATCTACTGTCTCTATTATATTATGACAGACCAGCTAGATCTACTGTCTCTATTATATTATGACAGACCAGCTAGATCTACTGTCTCTATTATATTTTGACAGACCAGCTAGATCTACTGTCTCTATTATATTATGACAGACCAGCTAGATCTACTGTCTCTATTATATTATGACAGACCAGTTAGATCTACTGTCTCTATTATATTATGACAGACCAGCTAGATCTACTGTCTCTATTATATTATGACAGACCAGCTAGATCTACTGTCTCTATTATATTTTGACAGACCAGCTAGATCTACTGTCTCTATTATATTATGACAGACCAGCTAGATCTACTGTCTCTATTATATTATGACAGACCAGCTAGATCTACTGTCTCTATTATATTATGACAGACCAGCTAGATCTACTGTCTCTATTATATTATGACAGACCAGCTAGATCTACTGTCTCTATTATACTATGACAGACCAGGTAGATCTACTGTCTCTATTATATTATGACAGACCATCTAGATCTACTGTCTCTATTATATTATGACAGACCAGCTAGATCTACTGTCTCTATTATATTATGACAGACCAGCTAGATCTACTGTCTCTATTATATTATGACAGACCAGCTAGATCTACTGTCTCTATTATATTATGACAGACCAGATAGATCTACTGTCTCTATTATATTATGACAGACCAGCTAGATCTACTGTCTCTATTATATTATTGACAGACCAGGTAGATCTACTGTCTCTATTATATTATGACAGACCAGCTAGATCTACTGTCTCTATTATATTATGACAGACCAGCTAGATCTACTGTCTCTATTATATTATGACAGACCAGCTAGATCTACTGTCTCTATTATATTATGACAGACCAGCTAGATCTACTGTCTCTGTTATATTATGACAGACCAGCTAGATCTACTGTCTCTATTATATTATGACAGACCAGGTAGATCTACTGTCTCTATTATATTATGACAGACCAGCTAGATCTACTGTCTCTATTATATTATGACAGACCAGCTAGATCTACTGTCTCTATTATATTATGACAGACCAGCTAGATCTACTGTCTCTATTATAATATGACAGACCAGCTAGATCTACTGTCTCTATTATATTATGACAGACCAGCTAGATCTACTGTCTCTATGTCTCTATTATATTATGACAGACCAGCTAGATCTACTGTCTCTATTATAATATGACAAACCAGCTAGATCTACTGTCTCTATTATATTTTGACAGACCAGCTAGATCTACTGTCTCTATTATATTATGACAGACCAGCTAGATCTACTGTCTCTATTATATTATGACAGACCAGCTAGATCTACTGTCTCTATTATATTTTGACAGACCAGCTAGATATACTGTCTCTATTATATTATGACAGACCAGGTAGATATACTGTCTCTATTATATTATGACAGACCAGGTAGATATACTGTCTCTATTATATTATGACAGACCAGCTAGATCTACTGTCTCTATTATATTATGACAGACCAGCTAGATCTACTGTCTCTATTATATTTTGACAGACCAGGTAGATCTACTGTCTCTATTATATTATGACAGACCAGGTAGATATACTGTCTTTATTATATTATGACAGACCAGCTAGATCTACTGTATCTATTATAATATGACTATTATAATATGACAGACCAGCTAGATCTACTGTCTCTATTATATTATGACAGACCAGCTAGATCTACTGTCTCTATGTCTCTATTATATTATGACAGACCAGCTAGATCTACTGTCTCTATTATAATATGACAAACCAGCTAGATCTACTGTCTCTATTATATTTTGACAGACCAGCTAGATCTACTGTCTCTATTATATTATGACAGACCAGCTAGATCTACTGTCTCTATTATATTATGACAGACCAGCTAGATCTACTGTCTCTATTATATTATGACAGACCAGCTAGATCTACTGTCTCTATTATATTATGACAGACCAGCTAGAACTACTGTCTCTATTATATTATGACAGACCAGCTAGATCTACTGTCTCTATTATATTTTGACAGACCAGCTAGATATACTGTCTCTGTTATATTATGACAGACCAGGTAGATATACTGTCTCTATTATATTATGACAGACCAGGTAGATATACTGTCTCTATTATATTATGACAGACCAGCTAGATCTACTGTCTCTATTATATTATGACAGACCAGGTAGATATACTGTCTCTATTATATTATGACAGACCAGCTAGATATACTGTCTCTATTATATTATGACAGACCAGGTAGATATACTGTCTCTATTATATTATGACAGACCAGCTAGATATACTGTCTCTATTATATTATGACAGACCAGGTAGATATACTGTCTCTATTATATTATGACAGACCAGGTAGATATACTGTCTCTATTATATTTTGACAGACCAGGTAGATATACTGTCTCTATTATATTATGACAGACCAGCTAGATCTACTGTCTCTATTATATTTTGACAGACCAGCTAGATATACTGTCTCTGTTATATTATGACAGACCAGGTAGATATACTGTCTCTATTATATTATGACAGACCAGGTAGATATACTGTCTCTATTATATTATCACAGACCAGCTAGATCTACTGTCTCTATTATATTATGACAGACCAGCTAGATCTACTGTCTCTATTATATTATGACAGACCAGCTAGATCTACTGTCTCTATTATATTATGACAGACCAGCTAGATCTACTGTCTCTATTATAATATGACAAACCAGCTAGATCTACTGTCTCTATTATATTATCACAGACCTGCTAGATCTACTGTCTCTATTATATTTTGACAGACCAGGTAGATCTACTGTCTCTATTATATTATGACAGACCAGCTAGATCTACTGTCTCTATTATATTTTGACAGACCAGCTAGATCTACTGTCTCTATTATATTATGACAGACCAGCTAGATCTACTGTCTCTATTATAATATGACAAACCAGCTAGATCTACTGTCTCTATTATATTTTGACAGACCAGGTAGATCTACTGTCTCTATTATATTATGACAGACCAGCTAGATCTACTGTCTCTATTATATTATCACAGACCAGCTAGATCTACTGTCTCTATTATATTATGACAGACCAGCTAGATCTACTGTCTCTATTATATTATGACAGACCAGCTAGATCTACTGTCTCTATTATATTTTGACAGACCAGGTAGATCTACTGTCTCTATTATATTATGACAGACCAGCTAGATCTACTGTCTCTATTATATTATGACAGACCAGTTAGATCTACTGTCTCTATTATATTATGACAGACCAGCTAGAACTACTGTCTCTATTATATTATGACAGACCAGCTAGACCTACTGTCTCTATTATATTTTGACAGACCAGCTAGATCTACTGTCTCTATTATATTATGACAGACCAGCTAGATCTACTGTCTCTATTATATTATGACAGACCAGCTAGATCTACTGTCTCTATTATATTATGACAGACCAGCTAGATCTACTGTCTCTATTGTACTATGACAGACCAGCTAGATCTACTGTCTCTATTATACTATGACAGACCAGGTAGATCTACTGTCTATATTATATTATGACAGACCATCTAGATCTACTGTCTCTATTCTATTATGACAGACCAGCTAGATCTACTGTCCCTATTGTATTATGACAGACCAACTAGATCTACTGTCTCTATTATATTATGACAGACCAGCTAGATCTACTGTCTCTGTTATATTATGACAGACCAGATAGATCTACTGTCTCTATTATATTATGACAGACCAGCTAGATCTACTGTCTCTATTATACTATGACAGACCAGCTAGATCTACTGTCTCTATTATATTATGACAGACCAGCTAGATCTACTGTCTCTATTATATTATGACAGACCAGCTAGATCTACTGTCTCTATTATATTATGACAGACCAGCTAGATCTACTGTCTCTATTATATTATGACAGACCAGCTAGATCTACTGTCTCTATTCTATTATGACAGACCAGCTAGATCTACTGTCTCTATTATATTATGACAGACCAGCTAGATCTACTGTCTCTATTATATTATGACAGACCAGCTAGATCTACTGTCTCTATTATATTATGACAGACCAGCTAGATCTACTGTCTCTATTATATTATGACAGACCAGCTAGATCTACTATCTCTATTATATTATGACAGACCAGCTAGATCTACTGTCTCTATTATATTATGACAGACCAGCTAGATCTACTGTCTCTATTATATTATGACAGACCAGCTAGATCTACTGTCTCTATTATATTATGACAGACCAGCTAGATCTACTGTCTCTATTATATTATGACAGACCAGCTAGATCTACTGTCTCTATTATATTATGACAGACCAGCTAGATCTACTGTCTCTATTATATTTTGACAGACCAGCTAGATCTACTGTCTCTATTATATTTTGACAGACCAGCTAGATCTACTGTCTCTATTATATTATGACAGACCAGCTAGATCTACTGTCTCTATTATATTATGACAGACCAGCTAGATCTACTGTCTCTATTATATTTTGACAGACCAGCTAGATCTACTGTCTCTATTATATTTTGACAGACCAGCTAGATCTACTGTCTCTATTATATTTTGACAGACCAGCTAGATCTACTGTCTCTATTATATTATGACAGACCAGGTAGATATACTGTCTCTATTATATTATGACAGACCAGCTAGATCTACTGTCTCTATTCTATTATGACAGACCAGCTAGATCTACTGTCTCTATTATATTTTGACAGACCAGGTAGATCTACTGTCTCGATTATATTATGACAGACCAGCTAGATCTACTGTCTCTGTTATAATATGACAGACCAGCTAGATCTACTGTCTCTATTATAATATGACAGACCAGCTAGATCTACTGTCTCTATTATATTATGACAGACCAGCTAGATCTACTGTCTCTATGTCTCTATTATATTATGACAGACCAGCTAGATCTACTGTCTCTATTATAATATGACAGACCAGCTAGATCTACTGTCTCTATTATATTTTGACAGACCAGGTAGATATACTGTCTCTATTATATTATGACAGACCAGCTAGATCTACTGTCTCTATTATATTACGACAGACCAACAAGATCTACTGTCTCTGTCTCTATTATATTATGACAGACGAGCTAGATCTACTGTCTCTATTATTATATGACAGACCAGCTAGATCTACTGTCTCTATTATATTACGACAGACCAACAAGATCTACTGTCTCTATGTCTCTATTATATTATGACAGACCAGCTAGATCTACTGTCTCTATTGTACTATGACAGACCAGCTAGATCTACTGTCTCTATTATATTACGACAGACCAGCTAGATCTACTGTCTCTATTATATTATGACAGACCAGCTAGATCTACTGTCTCTGTTATATTATGACAGACCAGGTAGATATACTGTCTCTGTAATATTATGACAGACCAGCTAGATCTACTGTCTCTATTATATTATGACAGACCAGCTAGATCTACTGTCTCTATGTCTCTGTTATATTATGACAGACCAGGTAGATATACTGTCTTTATTATATTATGACAGACCAGCTAGATCTACTGTCTCTATTATATTATCACAGACCAGCTAGATCTACTGTCTCTATTATATTTTGACAGACCAGCTAGATCTACTGTCTCTGTTATATTATGGCAGACCAGGTAGATATACTGTCTCTGTTATAATATGACAGACCAGCTAGATCTACTGGCTCTATTATAATATGACAGACCAGCTAGATCTACTGTCTCTATTATATTATGACAGACCAGCTAGATCTACTGTCTCTATGTCTCTATTATATTATGACAGACCAGCTAGATCTACTGTCTCTATTATATTTTGACAGACCAGCTAGATCTACTGTCTCTATTATATTTTGACAGACCAGCTAGATCTACTGTCTCTATTCTATTATGACAGACCAGCTAGATCTACTGTCTCTATTATATTATCACAGACCAGCTAGATCTACTGTCTCTATTATATTTTGACAGACCAGCTAGATCTACTGTCTCTATTATATTTACTGTGACAGACCAGCTAGATCTACTGTCTCTATTATATTTTGACAGACCAGCTAGATCTACTGTCTCTATTATATTATGACAGACCAGGTAGATATACTGTCTCTATTAGATTATGACAGACCAGCTAGATCTACTGTCTCTATTCTATTATGACAGACCAGCTAGATCTACTGTCTCTATTATATTTTGACAGACCAGGTAGATCGACTGTCTCTATTATATTATGACAGACCAGCTAGATCTACTGTCTCTGTTATATTATGAGAGACCAGCTAGATCTACTGTCTCTATTATAATATGTCAGACCAGCTAGATCTACTGTCTCTATTATATTATGACAGACCAGCTAGATCTACTGTCTCTATGTCTCTATTATATTATGACAGACCAGCTAGATCTACTGTCTCTATTATAATATGACAGACCAGCTAGATCTGCTGTCTCTATTATAATATGACAGACCAGCTAGATCTACTGTCTCTATTATAATATGACAGACCAGCTAGATCTACTGTCTCTGTTATATTATGACAGACCAGGTAGAAATACTGTCTCTGTTATATTATGACAGACCAGGTATATATACGGTCTCTATTATATTAGGACAGACCAGCTAGATCTACTGTCTCTATTATAATATGACAGACCAGCTAGATCTACTGTCTCTATTATAATATGACACACCAGCTACATCTACTGTCTCTATTATATTATGACAGACCAACTAGATCTACTGTCTCTATTTTATTATGACAGACCAGCTAGATCTATTGTGTCTATTATAATATGACAGACCAGCTAGATCTGCTGTCTCTATTATAATATGACAGACCAGCTAGATCTACTGTCTCTATTGTATGACATACCAGCTAGATCTACTGTCTCTATTATATTATGACAGACTAGGTAGATATACTGTCTCTATTATATAATGCCAGACCAGCTAGATCTACTGTCTCTATTGTACGACATACCAGCTAGATCTACTGTCTCTATTATATTATGACAGACCAGCTAGATCAACTGTCTCTATAATATTATGATAGACCAGCTAGATCTACTGTCTCTATTATATTATGACAGACCAGGTAGATCTACTGTCTCTATTGTATAATGACAGACCAGCTAGATCTACTGTCTCTATTATATTATGACATACCAGCTATATCTACTGTCTCTATTATATTATGACAGACCAGGTAGATCTACTGTCGCTATTATATTATGACAGACCAGCTAGATCTACTGTCTCTATTGTATGACATACCAGCAAGATCTACTGTCTCTATTATATTATGACAGACCAGGTAGATCTACTGTCTCTATTATAATATGACAAACCAGCTAGTTCTACTGTCTCTATTATATTTTAACAGACCAGGTAGATCTACTGTCTCTATTATATTATGACAGACCAGCTAGATCTACTGTCTCTATTATATTTTGACAGACCAGCTAGATCTACTGTCTCTATTATATTTTGACAGACCAGCTAGATCTACTGTCTCTATTATATTTTGACAGACCAGCTAGATCTACTGTCTCTATTATATTTTGACAGACCAGCTAGATCTACTGTCTCTCTATTATATTTTGACAGACCAGCTAGATCTACTGTCTCTATTATATTATGACAGATCAGGTAGATATACTGTCTCTATTATATTATGACAGACCAGCTAGATCTACTGTCTCTATTATATTTTGACAGACCAGCTAGATCTACTGTCTCTATTATATTTTGACAGACCAGCTAGATCTACTGTCTCTATTATATTTTGACAGACCAGCTAGATCTACTGTCTCTATTTTATTATGACAGACCAGCTAGATCTATTGTGTCTATTATAATATGACAGACCAGCTAGATCTGCTGTCTCTATTATAATATGACAGACCAGCTAGATCTACTGTCTCTATTATATTATGACATACCAGCTAGATCTACTGTCTCTATTATATTATGACAGACCAGGTAGATATACTGTCTCTATTATATAATGCCAGACCAGCTAGATCTACTGTCTCTATTGTATGACATACCAGCTAGATCTACTGTCTCTATTATATTATGACAGACCAGCTAGATCAACTGTCTCTATAATATTATGATAGACCAGCTAGATCTACTGTCTCTATTATATTATGACAGACCAGGTAGATCTACTGTCTCTATTGTATAATGACAGACCAGCTAGATCTACTGTCTCTATTATATTATGACATACCAGCTATATCTACTGTCTCTATTATATTATGACAGACCAGGTAGATCTACTGTCGCTATTATATTATGACAGACCAGCTAGATCTACTGTCTCTATTGTATGACATACCAGCAAGATCTACTGTCTCTATTATATTATGACAGACCAGGTAGATCTACTGTCTCTATTATAATATGACAAACCAGCTAGTTCTACTGTCTCTATTATATTTTAACAGACCAGGTAGATCTACTGTCTCTATTATATTATGACAGACCAGCTAGATCTACTGTCTCTATTATATTTTGACAGACCAGCTAGATCTACTGTCTCTATTATATTTTGACAGACCAGCTAGATCTACTGTCTCTATTATATTTTGACAGACCAGCTAGATCTACTGTCTCTATTATATTTTGACAGACCAGCTAGATCTACTGTCTCTATTATATTTTGACAGACCAGCTAGATCTACTGTCTCTATTATATTATGACAGTCCAGGTAGATCTACTGTCTCTATTATATAATGACAGACCAGCTAGATCTACAGTCTTTATTATATTATGACATACCAGCTATATCTACTGTCTCTATTATATTATGACAGACCAGCTAGATCTTCTGCCACTATTATAGTATGACAGACCAGCTAGATCTACTGACTCTATTGTATGACAGACCAACTAGATCTACTGCCTCTATTATATTATGACAGACCAGCTAGATCTACTATCTCTATTATATTATGACAGACCAGCTAGATCTACTGTCTCTATTATACTATGACAGACCAGGTAGATGTACTGTCTCTATTATATTATGACAGACCAGCTAGATCTACTGTCTCTTTTCTATTATGACAGACCAGCTAGATATACTGTATCTGTTATATGAGGACAGACCAGCTAGATCTACTGTCTCTATTATAATATGACAGTCCAGCTACATCTACTGTCTCTATTATATTATGACAGACCAGCTAGATCTATTGTGTCTATTATAATATGACAGTCCAGCTAGATCTGCTGTCTCTATTATAATATGACAGACCAGCTAGATCTACTGTCTCTATTATATTATGACAGACCAGCTAGATCTACTGTCTCTATTATATTATGACAGACCAGCTAGATCTACTGTCTCTATTATATTATGACAGACCAGCTATATCTACTGTCTCTATTATTTTATGACAGACCAGGTAGATCTACTGTCGCTATTACATTATGACAGACCAGCTAGATATGCTGTCTCTATTGTATGACATACCAGCTAGATCTACTGTCTCTATTATATTATGACAGACCAGCTAGATCAACTATCTCTATTATATTATGATAGACAAGCTAGATCTACTGTCTCTATTATATAATAACAGACCAGCTAGATCTACTGTCTCTATTATATTATGACATACCAGCTAGATCTACTGTCTCTATTATATTATGACAGACCAGTTAGATCTACTGCCGCTATTACATTATGACAGACCAGCTAGATCTACTGTCTCTATTGTATGACATACCAGCTAGATATGCTGTCTCTATTATATTATGACAGACCAGCTAGATCAACTGTCTCTATTATATTATGATAGACCAGCTAGATCTACTGTCTCTATTATATTATGACAGTCCAGGTAGATCTACTGTCTCTATTATATAATGACAGACCAGCTAGATCTACAGTCTTTATTATATTATGACATACCAGCTATATCTACTGTCTCTATTATATCATGACAGACCAGTTAGATCTACTGCCGCTATTACATTATGACAGACCAGCTAGATCTACTGTCTCTATTGTATGACATACCAGCTAGATCTATTGTCTCTATTATATTATGACAGACCAGCTATATCTACTGTCTCTATTATATAATGACAGACCAGCTAGATCTACTGTCTCTATTATATTATGACATACCAGCTATATCTACTGTCTCTATTATATTATGACAGAAAAGCTAGATCTTCTGCCGCTATTATAGTATGACATACCAGCTAGATCTACTGTCTCCATTATATTATGACAGACCAGCTAGATATGCTGTCTCTATTGTATGACATACCAGCTAGATCTACTGTCTCTATTATATTATGACAGACCAGCTAGATCAACTATCTCTATTATATTATGATAGACAAGCTAGATCTACTGTCTCTATTATATAATAACAGACCAGCTAGATCTACTGTCTCTATTAAATTATGACATACCAGCTAGATCTACTTTCTCTATTATATTATGACAGACCAGTTAGATCTACTGCCGCTATTACATACCTTAAGGGAACATTTCGGCATTTGCCGTATGGTTAGTGAGAAAGTCCACATTGCAAATGTACGGTCCCTTACTAGACGTCCGAAAACATTTTTAAAATTCGCGGACGGCGTCGGGCCGAGCGGCAGGGCCGGACCTACCAGGAAGTCATCAAATGAACTTTGTCGGACATTCGGTTTCCGTTTCACAAAAATAATAAGATTTTGGTCATTTTTCCACTGTCCCAGAATATCCCACAGGGGGCATAAGCAATCATATTGCTATCGGACAAAACATCACGATTCACGACGGGGCCTTATCTCGAAAACTGAAAATATTTCGAAACTCGGTGAGCGTAGGTTTGGCAAACAGTTGGCGGATGAGCGGCCTAGGTTTGGCATAATGGGCAGTTGAAAATAGCCCTTCATGTCAAAGTCAAGGAGCCTCCGGTGTCAATAAAAAAGAACCAGCCATTTATCTATCGTCATTTTAAGAGAAATCGTACAATGACAGATTGGTGATGTTCACGGATAGGTGTTTTTTTTTTTTTTCAACGGTTACAGATCTAGTTGCAGGGTGTTCTTACGAATCTTTTTAAAGTGTGCTGCGGAGCTCTGCGAGATTTCTGTGATTTTCTATGATTTTCTGAAATAACACACACTCACTAAACCCTCTATAAATAACTCAGTTCTTAACGTAAAGACTTAAAACTCAGGATTCTGTAAAGGCATACCCCAATCAGGATATGGGTTTATTTATAGCTTCCTGTGCCAACCGGAAGTGCCTTAAATGATGTCATAGTGGCAGTTTCCAAGGGTTAAAAAGGTCAGATCTTTTCAAAACTTCATATGTGTGATTAGGCAATCCCCATAAACTGTAAGTCAGTCATTTCTCCCAACAGATGTCAAAGAAAAGCTCTCACACACACACACAGCAAGGATGGAGTGACAAAGTGCGGTGCTTAAAGACACAGAGAGCAGGCAATGGCATTACCATAATCCCTAGGCCGTGCCGAGTTCAACGAGATATCCCGCTTGACCGTAGCTCGCTTGCATTTTACAACCATATTTTTATTTTTGGGTTACCAGATGCCTATTTTAAACAGTCCATAAAGCACTCAGGGCGGCCCCCATGGATAGAGGGTCGTAGTAGGGTACTCCCATAGCGGGCATGGACAATAGGAGTCCCGGTAAATGCATTTACAACCATATTTTTATTTTTGGGTTACCAGTTGCACAACAATGCACGTGCATTTGCAATATGATTCTATAGTGAAAAAACACCACCAAATGGACATGATGAAATCAACACAACGAGTGATGGAAAGGAACAACTATCACTGCTCGGCCATCCTGTGTTCATCAGGCCAGTCAATTTTGCATTTTTGAGCATGTCAAATTTCATATGGTAAATGCCCATTGAACCATATTGCAAATGCACGTGCACTTGCAATATGATTGTATGTGAAAAGACATCACCAAATGGACATGATGAAATCAACACAACGAGTGATGGAAAGGAACAACTATCACTGCTCGGCCATCCTGTGTTCATCAGGCCAGTCAATTTTGCATTTTTGAGCATGTCAAATTTCATATGGTAAATGCCCATTGAACCATATTGCAAATGCACGTGCACTTGCAATATGATTGTATGTGAAAAGACATCACAAAATGGACAGGATGAAGTCAACACAACGAGCGATGGAAAGGAGCAACTATCACTGCCAGGCCATCCCGAGTTCATCTGGCCAGTCAATTTTGCATTTCTGCATGATTTTTGAGCATGTCAAATTTCATATGGTAAATGCCCATTGAAACATATTGCAAATGCACGTGCACTTGCAATATGATTGTATGTGAAAAAACATCACCAAATGGACATGATGAAATCAACACAACGAGTGATGGAAAGGAACAACTATCACTGCCAGGGCCATCCTGTGTTCCCATAGCGGGCATTAATATCAGAATGACCGGTAAATGCATTTTGGAGCATATTTTAATTTTTGGGTTACCGGGTGCACAACAATCAGTATCCATCGTAATATTTTAAACAGTCCACAAAGCACTCAGGACGGCCCTGACAGAGAGAGGGCCGTAGTAGGGTGCTTCCATATCGGGCATTAATATGAGAATGACCCTAAATGCATTTTGGAGCTTATTTTAATTTTTGGGTTCCCAGGTGCACATTTCAGATCACCAGTTGCACAACAATGAGTATCCATCAGAACATGTTAAAGTGTCCCGGTAAATGCATTTACAACCATATTTTTATTTTTGGGTTACCAGTTGCACAACAATGCATGTGCATTTGCAATATTATTCTATAGTGAAAAACATCACCAAATGGACATGATGAAATCAGTGATGGAAAGGAACAACTATCACTGCTCGGCCATCCTGTGTTCATTTTTTGCATTTTTGAGCATGTCAAATTTCATATGGTAAATGCCCATTGAACCATATTGCAAATGATTCACCAAATGGACATGATGAAATCAACACAACGAGTGATGGAAAGGAACAACTATCACTGCTCGGCCATCCTGTGTTCATCAGGCCAGTCAATTTTGCATTTTTGAGCATGTCAAATTTCATATGGTAAATGCCCATTGAACCATATTGCAAATGCACGTGCACTTGCAATATGATTGTATGTGAAAAGACATCACAAAATGGACAGGATGAAGTCAACACAACGAGCGATGGAAAGGAGCAACTATCACTGCCAGGCCATCCCGAGTTCATCTGGCCAGTCAATTTTGCATTTCTGCATGATTTTTGAGCATGTCAAATTTCATATGGTAAATGCAAATGCAAATGCGTGCACTTGCAATATGATTGTATGTGAAAAGACATCACCAAATGGACATGATGAAATCAACACAACGAGTGATGGAAAGGAACAACTATCACTGCTCGGCCATCCTGTGTTCATCAGGCCAGTCAATTTTGCATTTTTGAGCATGTCAAATTTCATATGGTAAATGCCCATTGAACCATATTGCAAATGCACGTGCACTTGCAATATGATTGTATGTGAAAAGACATCACCAAAATGGCATTCTGAAATCAACACAAAAAATGGCATCACCATAGTCTCCAGACTGTGCCGAGTTCAACGAGATGCCCCGCTTGACCGTAGCTCGTTCTGAGTGCAGCGACCTTGAAAAAAAGAAGGCCCAAAATGAAGCCTGCCCCACAATGTCATTTGATTTTGGGTGGCAGTGAGAGAACCGTTAGGGTGAGAAGCACAATTCGACCTCAGGTACGTTCCTAAGGTCCTCCCGATCCGTGCAAGCCTAACCTTGACCCTGTGGCATTAACCCTTAACAGTTAAAAGAAGGTGTTTACATCAAAAGTTTGCATTGACTTCTCTCCCCATAGGAATACATTGCCTGCACTCCTAAATTCAACCTGAAGCCTATGTGGGTTATGAATGCCTTATGAACCTGTCTTCAGTAACAGTCCATCAGACCACTATGAGGTCTACCTGTGTCGATTCTAAGCTTCCTGGAGCAAACGGAAGTGGTTAAATTGACCCAAAAGGTGTTTTGATGTACATCACCTTCAA